>NC_079168.1:74021785-74321785 GCF_947568905.1 Ostrea edulis
TGTGATCATAGAAAGGATTGCTACGTTCACAAAAGTAGTCCAGAATGTTGGATTGGTTCAGGAGGGGGACCCATGCACTGTCATACCAGCTCATACCCAGATGGGGATTTTCTGGAAAACAAATGATTATCAATGAATGTATAATTAATTTCTCAAGCTTACAAATGTGATATCCAGTGAGTATATGTGTACATCAATAGGTTGTATTGTCAATACAATTCTCATGGCAGTGATTTTTCTACATTTTTACAAGGGTCCTGTGGCTTTCGAATTGGGAAAAATTGTTGACATTTTGGTCAAATTGGGAAAAATCAATTTTATTGTAAATAAGTTTTAAAATCATATCAAACATTATATTATCTTTAATTTACACATCTAATTTTCTTTAACCTTCTAAAATTTTCAACTATTCTATCCAAATCATCATTCCCATAACTCTTTGTTAAGTCTTATGTATATAATTCATATCGAATATTTATTTTTTTCAACTAGTACGTTTTCCTTTCATAATTTTCTTATTGGGCTGAAATTCGGACCCAAAATGGGCCTTTAAAAAATCACTGCACGTTTAAACTGCTCAGCTAGTCCTTGGCATTTTTCAATATAAAACTTTATAGACATATACTTAAGCCAATGCCTACAAAATCTACATGTTCCATAATCAGCCTTTCAGTCAAGCAAGAGATGTTAGTGTCCAGTTTGATTGGCATGATCAGCCAAGTGTACTACCCGCTATCCCAAACAATAAATTTCCAACCACAAACCTGCCTCGCGATCTACATGTATCACTATCTCACTTTCCCTCTGACTAAACAAATTTGAAATGGTGAAACAACCAAAGATCACAATTAACATTTCAAGAGAACAAGTGGTCCATGGGCCACATCACTAATTGTCCACTCCAACAGAATTACTTCCCCGAATCTCCTATCATTACAACAACCCTATTCAATATTAATCAGCATTTTAATCAAAGTATTATTGTGATAAAATAGATGCATACTAATTTTGTTTGCCGACGATCTGAAAAACCTACCAAAGTTTACAAACTAAGCTACTTTCGATTGCAATAAAAATGGCCACTGGAAGACAAACATATATATTCAAATATCGATCCCCATTTGTAAAATAATAATAACAAATAAATGAATAAGAAATACAAATAAATAACTGCCAGTGGCAAAATGTTTTTCACTCCGCATCTTATCTAATTATTTTTTTGATATGATATGCACCTAATTGACTGACGCTAAACAAACAAGTCAGATTGGGACAGCAGTTTGACCTTGACCTTTGACCATGTGACCTGAAAATCAATAAGGATCATCTACACTCCAGGGGCAACCCCAATCGGAACTCCTCAAATGTCTCGCGCACTCGACATAGATCTCGGATGTAATACGATGGCATCCATGAGCGAATTTGATGTATTGTCAATTGTGACGTCACAGCAATGCATCAAATTCGCTCATGGATGCCATCGTATTACATCAGAGATCTATGTTGAGTGCGCGAGACATTCAAGGAGTTCCGATTGGGGGCAACCCCTGTACCAAGTTTGGTTGTTATCAAGCAAAGGGGTCGAAAGATATTGAGTGGACAACACATGGTCTACAGACCGACTGACCGACAGTTGCAAACAATATGTCCCCTCTTTTTCAAAGGGGGGCATAAAAATAGTGAATAAAAAGGGGGGAGCAAAACAATATTTTTGATTTAGCTTTAATGTTTAAATTTTTCTATTATTGTTTACATGTATTTCATAAAATTCATGCACATGATGAGTTTAGATCAAGCTTCTTCCCTGCTTTACATACAATAGCAACTACCTGGACAAACTACTAGAATTTACAAAATGTCCAATTTCGGGAATATCAAAAAGATAAATCAAATTTTATCTTTTGTTAAAGGTCACACCACAGGGACTTGTCATGAACTGACCAATATATGCGAAGAAGCAATCTATTTTTTATCTTTTTTAAACCACAGGAAGTTTTCCTTAATTACCCAAAATGGAAAATACGCTAGATCATTGGTCAATTCAACTTGCTTAAGGTGGCTCACTACACCCAGAAAGAGTTTCTCAAATCAGTACAAATTAATTTAATTATAAAAGATATGATGATATACAATAAGAATATATGCCAAAAGGGCAAAAAATATTAAAATTTGGATAAAAACATGATTTTCCAAAAAATTATCTCATTACTTATGAACAAAAGACTTGGGGGGGATTTGAACTCAAGATCTGCGGTTCACCAGCCCTATGCTTTAACCACTGAGCTACGATGATAGACAAACAAATCAATCGATACAATAATTTCACAAAACATTTAAACCCCCATCTTGTGGCGTGGTGTCATACAGAGTATAGGCTTTAGTGTAGGGAGCTACCTTAAAGATTAAAAAAATTACTATATGGTTTCTTCACAGCTCATATATGGTCATTGTTATTTACCTGGCCAAGGGGGCAGGGTGTAGTGTATAGTTTTGATATAAACAGGACATTTCTCAGGGCTGTCTGCTGAATTTTTGTGGTCATATTGATTGTATAATGGTTGTATTCCTTATTGTAGCTGACACACAGTCTACACCCACCCCCCTCTTTCTCGAGCTCTCTCTTACTCTCAAGTCATTGACTCAATGAATAATTTCTTTTATCAATATAGAGGAATCATCATAAATTGATAATATAAATTATTTCAATACGTTACAAATTTTAGAAATTAATGTGCAAATCATTGTTTGATTTCTGATTGTGTAATTTATAACACATGTATATAGGGGGTATAGGGGGGGGGGGGGGGGGGGGGGGGAATACAATTACATTAAATTTGCATTGTTCAGGGGTCTTTTTCAAAATTTGGAATTACGAGAAAATAGCAGTAGTGGACAGGTCAATGCTATCAAAACTCAGGTATACTGGGCTTCCTCAAGATCTAAAGATTGCTGGCAAGTATTGGCTGTTATTGTTATCAAAACACCTCTCCAGGGTCCCTCAAGACCACAGTATCTGCAGATGTCACTCCATGTTAAAGGTTGATTGACACGCGGCTAATCATTGATCAAGATACAGGCAAAATTTGAGGGTGTCAACTTAAAATTGGGTCTTTCAAGTTTGAACTATTCTTGTATATCCTAACTTAATTGTCTATCGAAATTGAATTGACCAGTGAGAGCGCATCTTCCATTTTTGGTGATTGAGGAAAAGAACCTGTGGTTCAAAGCAATATAGAAAATGCATTGGTTCTTTATAAATTTTGCTGGTGCAAACAGATATTAGGTATTTTTACAAAATGATCTTTCCCCGATCGATTGAGACCTGGATTGTAAAGTCTAAAATCCGTGAAATATAAAAAGAAGACGAATGGAAAGCTGAGGTAGCGACTCTTGGGATTTCAGATTCCCCCTTGTGTAAACATAAGAATAGACGCCAGATGGTGTCAAATTTTAATAAAACAAAAAATTCATGACAAACCCCGTGTTAACTACCAAGGATATATTGAAAACCCACCTTCCCTTTACCCTTTAATTTTGCTACTTTATTCTATTGTAGCTCTGGCTTCCTTATAGCTTGGGTGACCATGGAGGCTTAAAATATAGTATTGTTTACATCTTTCATTTTTAACCTGTGACAAAAACTCTCCACCAGATTTATTTCGATACATAAAATATTTTGTCGTCTGAATCATCTTGGTGGGTTAACTTGGACCATATAGTACTTATTTTTCCATTGCACATACCTAGGTTCATATTGGAAACTTCAAATATGACTGTCTTCTTTACCCGGGGACAACAGCGTACATCAATCGGCCATTTTGAGATCACGTGATAGATGGAAATTAAGTCGTACTCTCTTATTTCGTATTAAACGACGGAGGGGCATTATCAAACATATTCGTCAAAATCGAATTTAATCCGACATTCATATTAACTCTGAAAGGTTTTATGCTCATTCCTCTTCCCATCGAAAATGCCAACTCTCATTAATAACCTTATATCAAATGTGAAATTATATTTCGTCCATTTTACACTATTCAGCTTCCGAAGGAATGCAAC
The DNA here is from genome assembly GCF_947568905.1 of Ostrea edulis. NCBI lineage: Eukaryota > Metazoa > Mollusca > Bivalvia > Ostreida > Ostreidae > Ostrea > Ostrea edulis. The sequence continues at coordinate 74,025,845 of NC_079168.1, forward strand.
ATTGCTATATCCAAGCTTGGATATTGTAATGGTTAACCTGGGTAGCACAGTGGTTAGAGCATCCGACTAGAAAGGGAGAGGTTTTGGGTTCGATTTCCGGTCCTGAGCCATAGGTTTTCTCACTCTCCTAATATACTACAGTTGATGCTGTTGACTAGCCCTGTACTGCAGGTTGTCCTGCCAGGGGTGAAAAGAATCTGGATTGTGTCTTCAACGGTGAAGACAAATTAAAGGAGGGAAGAATGTAATAGTTAGGGGTATACAGACCATGGAAATCAGCCTTGGATAGTTCAGTGGTTATAGAGCACCTGACTAAGGACTGATTCCCAGTCCGATTAAGATTACACCCTCCATTCCAATTTCCCTAAACATTGATGAAACTCATAACTATCAAAACTATACATTTGTATATCAAAACAAGGTAATTTTATTTATTTTTTTATATCTCTAATCAAACAAATATATGGCGTATGTTTTACTCTTACTAGTAAAATTAAAATTGTTAAAAAAAAATCATTCATTAACAATTAGATCTATCAGTGTGAAACTTATAAGACAGTTCTAAGTAGCCACATTTTATGTTCAAAATTTACAGTTTCTGAACAGATTATCAGAATTAACAAACAATTAATCTAAGATTTCATTTAAAACATACATGTAAAACTCACTTCATTGCATACCATATCTAGTGTACATTGCTTTTGGTGCTAATGAAAACAATATTTATTAAACCCAAAATTTACAGGATATGTACAAGTTGACATATTCTTTAATAAGATGAAGTCGTTATGTGCCCTTAAGTCCACACATCCTCCAAGTACCTCCTATCAAGCCTCAGTTTGGTAACATGAGACTTGGCTTGACTCTCACTCATTCCTTTCTTTTCCTTCAGAATTGTCATAAAAGTCTGATTCACATCTTTGGACATATTCTTGGCATCACCACAGACATATATTACAGCTTCTTGATTCTCAATCAAATCAAGTAATAACTCGGCATTCTTCAGAAGATTATCTTGTACATATTTGGGTTCATCTGCAGACTTGTTTTCTCGAGAAAAGGAAACAAAGAGCTTTGTCAAAATTTCTATCTCTTGTAACCTCATAAGCTCCTCCCTAAATAAATAGTCTTGTGATTGGTTTCTGCAACCAAAGAAAAGGAATGTTTCTCCGAACACTTGATCAGCATATTCAGGGCAGGTCTTCTGCATTTCTCTGTGTTGTAAGAAGCCAACAAAAGGAGCAACTCCTGTACCTGGTCCAACCATAATGAGCGGCACAGACACATCACTGGGTAAGCGGAAGAACTGACTGGGCCTGGCTGAGACCTGCAATTGGCATATTTTCTCACCTTTTTTTGGATCTTCACATTTTTGTCTGCTTTGAATATCTACTGTCAATTTATCCAGCATACCAGTGCATACCCCTTGCCTTGAAAAACTTCTTCCGTCACCCTCTGGAATATTTATCACATTGAACACAATGTCTAACTGGTTTGGTGTTTTAAGTGGTGAACTGCAAGCCGAGTAAGGCCTTGGTTGTAATTTTGGAAGCGATTCTAGCAGTCTTTCAACAGTGGGCTGACAGGAGGGAAATGCCTGAAGGAGATCTAGTATACTTATCTCAGGATTCCTTATAAAGCTGGTGTAGTCTGCCATGCCTTGTTTGCTGCACAGTTCTTGAAGTCTTCTTTTCTCTTGGGGATTTGTGGTTTCTTTTACAAGCTGTCGTATCACAGATTTTTTGGGAGGTGCCCTTATGTCTATGTAATGAGTAAATAAGTTCCTGAGTGTAGAGACATTGGGCAGATGAAGTGGGATAACTGCTTTCGCTTTCTTGGTGTCTTTCATCAGCTCAATCTCACAAACGCAGTCAGCAGTATCCAGAACATTTAGTCTCTTCAACAGCATTTCAACTTCTTTTGCATCATTCTGGCAATACACTGACACAGAGTCTCCTGGTTGGTAACTCATCTCATTTTCTAATTCAAGCCTCAGTTTTAGAGATTTTTTAAGTGCATCTTCTGAAGTTAGAATATCTGCACTGATTACTGTGGCCCTGGAAATGGCTGTTGCAGCAGTTTTATCAAAAGGGAAAGAGGTGCCTCCCACATTTTCCTCGGAATTGAATTTTAGAGCAAGGTAAGCTGGCGTAAGTAAAGGTACTGTTACAGCTGCATCACAAAGAGGTTGCACTGATTTGATGAGTGATGGTTCCTGCGTGTTTGCTAGTGAAATACCCTCAATCTTTCTTTCTAGAGAATCTTCTGATCCATTATCTAATATTTTCCTATCAATTTCTGAAGAAGGAGTATCATGTCCATTATAGTCATCTCGTTCCTCCTTGGAATGCCCATTGGTTGATGGATGGCAATTTGTTATTGTGGTACCATTAAGTTCAGTTTTGTCACGTTTACAATCTAAATTGTCCACGGGATTGCTTGTATCTTCTTTCATTGAACAGGTAGCTTCTTTACAGCATAGATCGGATTTGTTCGGTAAGTCAGGTGACAGGAAGTTAAGCAGTGCTGGGAAAAGTCCCTCTATCCAAGGCTCTACAGCTAATTCCAGACCCACAGCATCATCAGCCCAGCCTGAGGGATAGAACCGTTTGGCTCCCAATTCCTCCAATCGCCTGTCCAGAGTCTTCCCCGCATTACAGAAATTTGTGTAGTTAGAGTCTCCCAGCCCTAACAGAGCATAATTTAAATGAGACAGATGATCACTGGGAAGGGTTCTCTTCTTCAGTCTTCTGAAAAATTTAAGAGCTGTTTCTGGTGGTTCTCCATCTCCTGTTGTGGACGTGACAATCACAACACAAGTTTCGTTCTCAAGTGTGAATTTCTTCTCAGCTTGACTGAGACAATGTCTTTCACAATCCAGTCCATGCACGACCGAGTTATCTCGTATCTCATCAGTAATGGCTTCAGCCTGCCCAGTCTGGGATCCATATAAAAGTAAGAATCGGTTTTTCTTCTCAGGCATTCTTCAATGTTTTGATTCCTAGTAAAAGAACAAAAATCTTATTACTCAGTGAATAATTATAGCATATATATCTTAAAGGGACTGGTTCACGATTTTTGATAAAAATATTTTCATTTTTGATGGTAAACATTAAAAAGATAACTCATTTAATATTGACAGCCAAATTTTGACCTTCTGAATGCAAGAATAAAAGCAATATTTTAGCCTTCAATCTGTGTTATGTAAACAAAGACTCGAGTCTTTTTATGTATACAAACAAACAAGAGGAATATTGATTTTGTAATATAAAGCATCTTAATTTTGCATAGTCACAAATTTTAACTTTTAGATGACACATTTACCCCAAAAATGCTTGAAATGTGAAAGGTATAATAAACTTAGATCAATATCCATTTCTTTTGAAAATTTCGTAAACAATAACATACCGCAATCTTTGTTTACAAAACAAATAATAAGCTCTCTAAAATGAGCTTCTATGATAATGTATAACCTTAATTTTTATGTGAACTCTTTTAAACACATTAAACAATATATTTTGATCATTAAAAGTGAAAAAGAAAATTTTGGGGAAAATCGTGAATCAGTCCCTTTAAAGATATTTTAAAATGTTTAATAAATTGATTGTGTTTTGAATAAAAGATTGTGTTTAATTACTGATACTAGTATGTGTAACCTTACAAATACAATATGTATGAAGTATATAGTGACACACAATTCAATGATTGACAATAAGCAGAAATCACAGGTATTAGAATTGTAAACAATATACTTAACCTATACGCACCCCATACAAAAATGTAGAATTTTGTTGCACATTGTCAACTGAAACCTAAATGACTGCCTTACTGTATGAGGCCTACCTGATATGTAGCTTAAAAAGGGGCGAGATCAAAAGATTGATGCTGGATAAGAATCTAAATTCAAGTAGTTAGGGGGAAGGGTGGTGTAAAAACTCCCATAAGTCTCTGTTAGGGGTGGGTGGGGTGTAAAAACTCCCATAAGTCTCTGTTATCCGACATCGATTACACTTTAGTTATAATGATAGTTAGGGGGAGGGGTGGTGTAAAAACTCCCATAAGTCTCTGTTGTTCGACATCGATTACACTTTAGTTATAATGATAGTTAGGGGGAGGGGTTGTGTAAAAACTCCCATAAGTCTCTGTTGTTCGACATCGATTACACTTTAGTTATAATGATAGTTAGGGGGAGGGGTGGTGTAAAAACTCCCATAAGTCTCTGTTATCCGACATCGATTACACTTTAGTGGGGAAAAAAAGACAAGTGACTGTTAAAGGGACTGACTCACGATTTTACCCAAAATTTTGTTTTTCACTTTTAATGATCAAAATCTACTGTCTTATGTGTTTGAAAGATTTCACATGAAAATTAAGGTTATACATCCTCACAGAAGCTCATTTTAGAGAGTTTATTATTTGTTTTGTAAACAAAGATTGCGGTATGCTATTGTTTACGAAATTTCAAAAGAAATGGATATCGATCTAAGTATTATTATATCTTTCACATTTCAAGCATTTTTGGGGTGAAATGTTTCATCTAAAAGTTAAAATTTGTTACTATGCAAAATTAAGATGCATTATATTGCAAAATCAATATTTCACTTGTTTGTTTGTTTACATAAAAAGACTCGAGTCTTTGTTTACATAAGACATATTCAAGGCTAAAATATTACTGTTATTCTTGCATTCAGAAGGTCAAAATTTTGGCTCTCAACATTAAATGAGCTATATTTCTAATGTTTAACATCAAAAATGAAAAATATTTTTTATCAAAAATCGTGAACCAGTCCCTTTAAAAACTAGATAATAATATTGCATTTTAATGAACATTTGATATTCTAATGTACACTTTCATTTGTAAATAAACAGTAGAAAAGTATACAGAGTGTTATCTATACTCGTATGTTTTTACTTGTTAATCGATAAGTTTCAACATTCATCATATTTAGTTTTAAGGGGGTGGGGTCTTGGTAAAAACTACGTGAATTTAGTTTTTTGTCAGACATTGAACTTTTAATCCTGCCCTATAAGCTATCTGATAAAGCTCAAGTGCAATGCATAGCCAAAACTTTGCATAATAATTTTTGAATATGTTTATACTTTGAACTAATCACAACACTGTTCTTATTAGAGATAATAATTTCAACTTTCATACAGAGAATTTTCATAAAATTTAAAGATATTTTTTGTTGGTGTTGTTAAATGTCCACTACTCAATGAGTGTTAAGGTATAGATAAGTATGATGACTTCACACTGTGAGATATGATTGCCTATCCGTTATTCCACTGATCATAAATAAGTATGATGACTTCACACTGTGAGATATGATTGCCTAGATCCGTTATTCCACTGATCATAGATAAGTATGATGACTTCACACTGTGAGATATGATTGCCTATCCGTTATTATTCCACTGATCCTCGTTTACTTTTATTCTCAATATATATATTAGGATAACTGTTGTTTAACAACTCATTACATGTAATCTTAAACATTTGACAATTTTGGATCAAAATTCTTTCTAAGGAATGTAATTCAAAAGTTTTTTTTTTGTATGGACTACAAGGATGAAAGCTAGATCATCATTCATGCTATATTATAGTTGATAAAGCTATATAGGTAAATATCAGAGATTGTGCTGGACCTGCTAACAGTGCTCTTACAAGTAGGAGCCTCGGTTAATGTCCCTACTCTCCTCTATAATACATGTACCTCGGACTCTTACATCCGAAGGCTATTATTCAACGAGTTTATTCCGACTGAATTTCGGTCAGAAGGATTTCTATGCAAAATCTACACTAATATATTAAATTGTTGGTAATTAACTCTTTCATAACCGTAAATTAACTTTTAACTAATCGACTGAATCCTAAATATCCCTTGGTAATACTAATATCGCATGCATTTCATCCCCATTCAAATCAGTACACAAGATTTGTTATAATTTGATGCGCAATAAAAATTTCCGAACAAATTTTCCAGAAAACAAAAATATTAAGTTGCTTATAGTTTTACAAAAAGCATTTGTTTATCAAATCAAATATTATTTTTCAAATATCTGTTATGTGTCTGAGAAATTCAGCCATATCATTATCATTGCTACTTTCCTGAAAATTCCCTTGCCTCTGCAGGGTTCCATTTTGGTTTCCTAACTTGTTTTACATACTCCATTCTGTATTGTTAACTAAGCGGACTTCACCTTGAATGAGATGGCTTTCATTTCATTTTCAAAATATTGATGATTGAGTGCTAAAGATTTATGTTACACATTTGATTTGTGTTCGGTTAAGGTGAAATACATAAAACATGAATTAGTTAAATGGGAGTGGATAAGTCAGAAGTAAGCTATTTCTAGGGGAGTGGTTTCAGCAGCGGGAATTTTTACAATAGATGCTAGAGGTTTAAATATAAAGTAATAAGAAAGAAATGAAATAAAAGATGAAAATAAAATGTAGTGAAAATAAAAACACAATATGTATATATATACATGATTATGATGATAAGGCCAAAAAAAAATAATATGTTTGTTTCAGGTCGCCTCTGATTTTAAAAAAAGGATCGGTAGGTAGGTTTTTAATTTTTTTTTGAATATTTTTAAAAAAAAATAAATGTGCCTTCGAATCAATGAAAATATGATAGTTAAATTTGTGTTATACTGTATATACAATGTGTTTAATAGATAAAAAATGGGTTCAGAACACAATGTTTAATTGACAAAATACACAGTATGTGATTGAGTTTTGATATATATAATATATATATCAAGGTTTGACATTTACTTTTTTGAGCACTAGACCAGTCGGGCTACTTCAAATGATTTTTTCTAGACCTGACTTTATATCCACTAGCCCTGACCAACTTTCCAGAAAAAAACTGATAGTTTCTCTATATTTAAATACTTCATTTAAATGACAAACGTTAAGTTTGAACCAAAACGTATTTAATTGTCTCAAAAATACCTTAAGTCTCGTCATTCCATTTGATTTTCAAACATATTTTCTGTTTCTTTAAATTCTACCCAGCACGGATATTCTTTAGTCTATTTAGTATAAAATGACCTCAACCGGCTTTTTATTTAATTCATATTTCCTAATCCCTGCTTTGTTTCTTCCTAACCTTTTTTTTTCTCCTGGGACGTCTTACCTTGAGGACGAGAAGTCGTATTTAAATATAGAGACATTCCCGCACATATGTCAACACCGATAAATAGCTGTTTACGACGTAATTTATTGACTTGATAAACACTTTATTATAGTCAATTGAAATAAACCATTTAAAATTAACACAGGGTTTGACATTTACTTTTTTGAGCACTAGACCAGTCGGGCTACTTCAAATGATTTTTACTAGACCTGATCTTACATCCACTAGCCCCGACCAACTTTCCAGAAAAACGTTAACTGATAGTTTCTCCATATTTAGATACTTAAATCAAGTTACAAACGTTAAGTTTGAACTAAAACATATTTAATTGTCTCCAAAAAATCTTTAATCTTGTCATTTATTTGATGCTTTTATTTTCAAACACATTTTCTGTTTCTTTAAATTTTACCGGCACGGAAATTATTTAGTCCATTTAGAATAAAATTACCTACACCGTTCTTTTTTTTTAAATTTCTATTTCATAAGCCCTATTTTGAGTCTTCCCATCCTTTTAATTTTTTTTCTCTTGGGACATCTTTCCTTCAGGACGAGAAGGCATATGTGACTGCGAAAAAGGCTGGTCCCAGATGCAGCAGCACGTCATAATGAGAAATCGGCGATAGAAATCTCTATATGTTTGCGTCTCAATAAAAAAATATAGAGACATTCCTGCACATATATCAACACCGAAAAATGGTTGTTCATGACGTAATTTATTAATTGGATAAACACTTTCTTATTTATATTTAATTCAATTAAACTCTTTTTTTTTAATGAAAATGAATTCAATTTATATCTATTTATCCGAAACATAACTTTACACACATATTAACATGGAGTAAATGTTGTGAAACATCACACCCGACTTATTTATAAGAACTATAAATAGAGATTGTGTCCTCATGCGGTTCAAACTTGCTCTCAAACTCTTTGCAGTTATTTTTTTCTTTTTAGCTAAGAATAAAATATATTGTGGTTTAAAGTAAAGTTTGTTGTTTATTTTTAAACACAACCAAGTCGGACTAGTAAATCGACATTTTACCCGACCGGACCTAACATTTAATAGACTCGATCGGTCGGACGTGCCTTAGTGTCAAACCCTGTAACATCGAGTAGATGTCATAAAACATCACTTCCGACCGCGACTTATTTATCAGAACTAAAAATAGAGATTATTCCATCATACGGTTCAAGATTGCTTGCAAACTCTTTACAGTTATTTTCTTTTAATTAAGAATAAAATATCTTACGGTTTAAAGTAAAGTTTCTTGTTTATTTTTTTAACACAACCAGTCGGATTAGTAAATCGACATTTCACCCGACTGGATCTATCATTTAGTACACTTGGTTGGTCGAACGTGCATTAGCGTCAAATCCTGTATATAGATTATACATTTACAATTATAAATGTCTTGGCATTTCGGGTAATAGTTCGTACATAGATAAATTGAAATCGGAAAATTGAAAAAAATTAATAGGGTCGGTAGATATATTTAGGGTCGGTCAGGCGACCTGAAACAAACATATTTTTTATTTTGGCCTAACATAGAACAAGTGTCGCCGCTGTCAGAACCTCTAATTCATATTGGCAAGAAACAAGGACTCCGTTTGATAAAAGTTCTACTTCTACCAGTCAGTGGCCTCCATTATCAGGTTGATTATTCTGCCGCATTAGGGTGTGCGTAAGTTAAAATTTTGTAAAACATCAAAAAAAAGTTTAAGTATCTACAGTCTGAGATTTGCCTAATAGTTTTGTAGCCGAGCCTTGAAGGAATCAAGACTTATTAATTGGCGCCAGCACTGTTGAGGTGGGCAAGATATCCCAAACACATTACATTCAACCACACAATACCACAGGCATCTGAAGTGTGGATAGCTTGTACAGATCTTATGTATACCCCCCTCCCTTCTAGAGTGACTAGAAATTTCGAAGTAAAACAGATGGCATGAGATTTATATGAAAGACATAAGTAGAACTACATTAGCCTGACGAGATATTCACAGAAATTTCTTCGATAAAGTTGGTTTAAATACCCAATCACGGCAGTGAATCGGTCTCAAAGCAGGTATAGCCCCTTGTTTGTTTACATGATTTGTTGCACACCTTTACAAATATTAGTATCTCACAAGCGGTCATCTCAAAAGCTTACAGAAAGTAGTAACTGACTATTCAGAACGACTTATGAGGGTGATCTTTGGGGAAATAACATATTTTGGATAAATTATTGGTTCTGTATAAAAATAATTTCGAGTCACTCGAGATGAGGGGGGGGGGGGGGGGGGGGGGGCTATGTATATATACAAGCTATCCACACTTCGGGTGTCTGTGGTACAACTTTCAATACTAAGTCATAAATTTATCGCATCAGGTACTGATGATCAGTGACACGCACGCGCTCACGCCACCAGATGACCAGCGCATCGACCTAATGAATCATTGAATGGGCTCAATGTCAAAATTGTATTATCATAAAGATTTACTAGGGTAAAAAGACGTCCTTTATTTTCAAGACCTGTCACAAGGTGTAGAACATAACAAAAAATTACCTGAAATTCCTTTTTACTCAATAAACTGAAGTTTACATCATCCTCCTTGAAGTTACACAATACCGGATTTTGTTAAGCGTGAATAAAAGGGTAAGCGGTAAATGTAGTACGGCCGAATGCCGAAAGCCGAAAGTCCCGGATAGCGATTTTTTCGAGTTTTCTCTCTTAATGCTGCATGTAATAACATATAATTTGCAGAGGTTGCTGTTTGTAACCTAGGTACATAAAAAACATAAAATTTTTCTGAGAATTCTTCTACAAAAGTACCAAACTAGAGTTTTCACCTGCCAAAAAGCGGTAAATCTAGTACGTTTTATAAATGTCGGAACCCAAACACGGTCGAAGACACTGATGGAGCCCCTTGTAAATACTGGGTTTTAAGTAATCATATTCATGCAAATTATATTGATTAAGACTACATTTTATGTTTCTATCATTATTTCACAACACAGAATAATAAAAACTGTTGTATTTTGTAATCGTATTCTTGTTTTAATCGGAACAAGTAGGTCTCCTTAGTTTGGTAAAGTCGTACCTAAACAACGTACGCTTACATGTAAAACGATAGTTGAGGATTCTATCGGTAATTAGTCATGATTACAACATTAACCATTGATTCCGTTGCCCAGCTCTAACCACGCGAAGGTTCCCCATTCACCCATCCATGTTATTTTGAATAAAAATTTAAATTCCGAAAGTAAAGAAATTATACCCCTAAAGTGAATAATGTAACCCAAAAAGTGTGCTTTACAACATTTTGTCATTTTGATTAAGAAAGAAAAGGGAAATATGATAGTACAGTCGTTAATCGTCTTGAAGATGGAATGATAATATTAAAATTTGTCGTTCTTCTTCGATAAATTACATATAAATTACATGTACATATGATTACTTTAAATCACACTTCGTATGCATTAGTAGCCTACACTGCATCAAAATTATAATTGAATTATAAAATTATTCAATTAATTCAATAATGAATATGCTTCAACAACCGAAGTTTAAAAAGAAGCACACTATTTATAGTGTATATATATCAAAGTGGATTGAAATATTGCAAAAAAGTGCCTGAACTACACATGTATAATTATAAATAATAGGTAGGGTGATACAATAAAATGCGCATATAAATGCACCATATATGCAATTGCGATTTATTTAAGTTACCGTAGATATCTAGAACTCAGTCTAATTCAATATTGTCTATAATGCTAAAACGCGGACTTTCGGTAGATCAAAAGACCGGAGACCGTGTTCGGGTTTCGGCATTTATAAAACGTACTAGATTTACCGCTTTTTGGTATCCGAAAATTCTGGTTCATTATCTTCTTTACAGGATTCCCAGAAAAAGTTATATGATTCTTGTTTAATAGGTCACAAACAGTTATCATAATAAGTTTGATGTCATTCTATCAATTATTAAGAGAGAAAACTTGAAAACATCGCTATCCGGGACTTTCGGCTTTCGGCATTCGGGTTTCGGCCGTACTACATTTACCGCTTACCGAATAAAAGTGGAAAGTTCTAAGGTAGCAGGGGACAGTTTCGCACTATAGGCCCCGGTCAACTTTTTCAAAAAATGGAATTACCCCGTATTTGAAGTGATATTACATGTGTAAAAATGTATACAATAATTTTAGGATGCATGTCAAATGTAGCTGAGTGCTTAGTAAAAATGTTGATATACAACATGTAGGTGTCACCATGATTCCTAGCATATAGATGGGTGCAAATACGAAACTAAGACACGTGGTCAGTTGCTGAAGAAATTCCGGTGAAAACATGCAGGGTCTAGCAAAAGGTCTGTAGCTGTGAGGGAAGGTGGATGGCCCCATATGAGAGGTAGATTTTTGAGAAGGGCAGATAGGGTTCTTGATTGTGCACAGTGTCTAAATCCCCATGTTTGGTACTGTGATGGTGTGGGGGTGGTGCGGATTAGCCCAAATGAGGGAAAATCAAAGCAAAAAAGGGGAACCTGCTCAGAGCATGTTTTGTGCACCAGCACCAGTATTTATAGATGACATGTAATTTAGGGTCATAATTTATTAACTACACTAATATGAAATACAAGTATGGACATAAAAGGGAAATATGATTTTTCATTAGTCTGTCATAATCTGACTTTGGTGTATACCCCCTATCCACATGTTTCAAAACCAAAGAAACTGTCCCCTGCCACCTAAAGGCCGGAATAGATAGAGTGTACTTGATTATACTCGGGTTAAGGTGGCAGATTATAACAGACTAATGAAAAATCATAATTCCGTTTATGTCAATATTTGTATTTAATATTGGTGTAGGTAATAACTTATGACCCTAAATTACATGTAATCTATACATACACTGGTGCTGGTGCACAAAACATGCTCTAAGCAGGTGCCCCTTCTTTGCTTTGATTTTCTCTCATTTGGGCTAATCCGCACCACCCCCACACCATCACAGTACCAAGCGTGGGGATTTAGACACTGTGCACAATCAAAAACCCTGTCTGTCCTTCTTAAAAATCTACCTTTCACATGGGCCCATCCACCTTCCCTCTCAGCAAGACCTTTTGCTGGACCATGTATGTTTTCACAGGAATTTCTTCAGCAACTGACCACGTGTCTTAGTTTCGTATTTGCACCCATCAAAATGTTGTATATCAACATTTTTATTAAGCACTCATGCATCTACATTCGACATAAATCCTAAAATTATTCTATACATTTTTAAACATATAATGTAAAACTTATACGGTACCAATTTTGATGCACCAGATGAGTATTTCGACAAATAATGTCTCTTCAGTGATGCTCAACCGAAATGTTTGAAATCCGAAATAACTATGAAGTTTTAGAGCTAAATATAGCCAAAAAAAGTGGAGCCAAATTCGTCCAAGGATAAGAGCTATGCATGAGGGAGATAATTCTTAATTTTGAAATGAATTTCTAAATTTTATAACAGCAATTAAATATACATCCGTATTTTCAAGCTAGTAACGAAGTACTTAGCTACTGGGCTATAGAGATTCTCGGGGACTAACAGTCCACCAGCAGAGGCCTCGACCCAGGGGTCATAATGTAAAACTTATACGGTACCAATTTTGATACCACTTCAAATATGGGATATTTTCTCTCTCTTTTTTTTCTTTTTTTAAAGTTGATGTTGCCCAACCGGCGATTACCACACTTGATTGTGAGCCGGAATTGCGCACGCAAGCCGAAAATTTTAATAGGTGAAGCTAGGCTACGGGGCGCCGATTGGGACTTCATGTTTTGGTAATCAAAAATCAATATTTTGTGTACACAAAATTGAATTCTGTCATAACAAATTATTTTTGTCCTACAAAAATATGCAATTCTTACTTGTTTTATGATAACTTCATTTTTGTAATTTGACAAAAATAATATAACACAATTATCTTTCAGTGGACAAAAATAATTTTTGTCTGGACAAAATTCCTTTTTTATTTTTTTGTCATGACAATTCATTTTTTGTCATTCAGGTATGCAAATATAAGCTTGTTTGCATACACATTTTGTGAGACAAAATTGATTTGAATATTGAATTGAATGTTTAGTCGTACAGCACATGGCGTCAGAAGTAAACCATGTCTGTTCTCAACTTCGAGCAACCGTCGATGGACTGGGACAACGAGTACCTCAGATTCAGGCAACATGTTTTATGATAAAAATTATGATATTTGTGTACAAAGGTCCCTTAATTGTGCAAAGCAGATAAGAAAGACGTAAGCAGATAAGAAAGGCGGGTTGGCTCGGAATGTGGCTAGGAAATACGACCGGAAAGTCTACAAAACACTTACTTGGGGTGAAGGCGAACAAGTCGATCCGCAAATAATCTTGAAAAGTTTGATGATTTCGTAAGATTTCGGAAAAACAAGCGAGCTGCAAGATTTTGCGTTAAACAAAGGAAACCAACAGATGGCGAGTCTTTTGACAATTTTGTTAAAGACTTGAGACTAATTCTCATGGTTGTGATTACGTAGATACAGACGATATTTTCATCGACGCGATTATAGCTACTGTCACTCACACAAAGATTCGGGAACGACTACTTGACCAAGGACATGATTTATCGCTTGCTAAAACCCTACAACTAGGTAGACAATATGAACTTTCCACAAAACAACTAAAAATGTTCCACGGAGCTGAATACTCAGAAGCCCAGGCAGTATCCAGTATTAACGCCTCTAGAACGCAGCACAAAAAGACAGCGCGATGGACAACAAAACAGAAAACTTACACTCACAAACGACAGAACTCCATGTGTAACAGATGCGACTTGGACCCTAGTGCAAGTCATCCGAATAACAAATACCCTGCTCTTAAATGTACACAGACTGGACACTGGAAGCGACAGCAGTCCCAGATGAATATCAACGATGTGGACGAGCATGATCTACTCGATATTCTGGCTACAGATGACAATAAATGTCAGGAAAACACAGACAAGTGGCTAATGACACTCCAAGAAACCTATGAAATTCAGAATAGATACAGGAGCAAAGTGCGATGTCATCGTTTCTCACCAGTATCATCAGAATAAGTTAGAAGGATTCAAAAGTAAATCAAACAAACTCTTGCGTTCATTTACGAATCACACTATCCATCCGGAGTTTCACATGCAACTACCACTGAGGAACAAAGACACTAACATTCAGGCTGAGTTTGAAATAGTTGACATCCACCAGGAAAACGTGATCACAGGAATAACAGCAGAACGCCTTAATCTCATACAGAGAATGAATCCTGTTTTCTCTGTCTCAACAACAGTGGATCAGTTCAACGACTTTCCAGACACGGTGAAGACAACTGGCACTCTGCCAGGAGTGCACAAGATCAAGATTGATTCTCGGACCAAAGGAGTTGTTCACACCCGCATCACTTAGACCATTGATCACTGAAAAACTCAGAGAAATGGAGCAGAATGGATTCATAACCCGCGTTAGTCAACCCACACCTTGGGTCAGCTCTACGGTTGTCAGCCTAATAAACAATAAAGTCTGCATATGCATAGACCCGAAAGATCTGAATGAAGCTATCCTAAGAGAACACCATCCTATGAAAACCATAGGCGATGTTGTTTCAGCCATTCTAAACACCAATTTTTTTCGGTACTTTATGCAAAGTGAGAATTTCTTCAAATCAAACTGGATGAGGAATAAAGTTTTCTCACGACATTTAATACTCCTATAGGACGCCACCGTTGGCTGAGGCTACCCTTCGGCATTAAGTCAGCACTTGAGATATACCAAAGAATCATGGACGAGATGCTAGAAGGCATAGACGGAGCCTTTGCCATAATGGATGACATGGACGAGATGTAACACATCATGACAGCGTTTTACACAAAATAATTGAGCGTGCAACGGCGTTCAATCTGAAATTAAAATCTGAGAAAGGCAAAGTAAGGCAGACAGAAGTACCCTATGTTGGCGGACCAAGAAAAGGTCAGAGCAATAAAGGATACGCCACCACCGACAGACAAAGAGGGATTGAAACGATTACTAGGCACCGTGCAATATCTCGGTAAATTCATCCCAAGCATGAATCAGGTCGATGCACCAATCAGATGCCTTCTGAAATCCGACACAGCATTTAGATGGAAACATGAGCAGCAGTCGAGTTTTGAGCTGTTGAAAAAACGCTGGATTTCCTCACTTACATTAAGATTCTGTGATGTTAGCAAAAACATTGAAATCCAATGTGATGTCTCGAGAGATGAGCTTGGGACAGTTCTTGTACAGAATGACAGGCCAATTGCATTTTCGTCTACAACGACCACAAACCCTTGGAGGAAATCTTTAAGAAACCGTTATTGTCTACACCTATGCGACTACAGAAAATGCGCTTGCGCCTCCAGTGGTATGATCTTGATGTGAAATATCGCAGAGGAAAAGACATGACTGTAGCAGATATACTCTCTAAAGCCTGCTCACCTGATGCCAAGTCTGAACTTGACATGTGCGACATCAAAGCCTTTGATCTTTTGTCTGTAAGCAAACAAAACAAGCAGATATTGCAAAGTTCACAAAGCAGAAATAGAAACATTGTATCAGGTAATTGTTGATGGTTGGCCAGATACCAGAGACCAAGCACCTGTCAGCACACGCAGTTTCTGGAATTCCCGTGACGAGCTATCAGTTATGGACGGCATCATCTTCAAAGGAATGGGGATAGTGATCCCTCCAAGTCTTAGACCGCACATGCTCGAACTGATTCACCAATCTCATTTGGGGATAGTAAAGTGCAAACAGAGAGCTCGTGAAGTCGCTTACTGGCCAGGCATGGGCTCCCAGAATGAGGAAAACCGTACGTAATTGCTCAAAATGTGCAACCTTTCAGAACAAACAAACTCCAGAACCTCTCAAGCCATCACCGGTATCTAAACTAACATACCAAGTAGTAGGATGTGACCTGTTCGACTTCTAAAAAGTACCTCATCTTGGTGGACGACTACTTTTCTCGCTATGTTGATGTTGTTGAGCTGAAATCTCCATCAACTACCTCAACGCTGGAAGCTATGAAGTCGGTGTTTGCTTGTCACGGAGTACATGTACCTAGACAACTGCGGTCGGATAATGGACCACAGTTTACATCACAGCAGTTCAAATCATTCTGTCAAATGTATGATATTGAACACAAGACATCAAGTCCCAACTTTAAGAACTCCAACGGAGAAGTCGAACGAGCTATTCAAACAGTTAAACGTCTCTGGTAAAAAACGGACGACACGTATTTAACACTTCTAGACTACCGCACAGCATCCCTGGAAGGTATCAACCTGTCACCTGCTCAGCTACTGATGAACAGAATACCCCGTAACAAGATGCCAGCATCAACAGAAGTACTAAACCCTACAGCTTACCATGACAACACAGTCAAAGCCCGAATGAAGCTAAACAAAGCCAATCAGAAGAAACACTTTGACCAGAGATACAACGCTAAAGAGCTAGAACCATTAAAACCCACTGATAGTGCCAGGGTTATACCAAACAATGGAGAACGACAGTGGAAACCTGGAACGGTGGTAGAGAGACACTCCTACCCCAGATCGTATCTAGTTCAAGTTGGAAGGAAACTTCTACGACGCAATCGAAAACACTTAAGGAAAACTACAGATAAGGCAAATACCGATAACTTACCAGAGTCTGATGATGAATTCGAGTCGCCAACATCGGTCACTTTTCCAAGCGCACACCGCACGTAACAGTATACGATATTGATAGAAAAATGTGTAACCCTACCATTCGTGGTCTGTCGGATAAGTTTGAACCAATACCATTTTTATCAAGTTTTCCACATAGACTGTCGTGATCAGCAGATCAATTGCCTTCTGAAAATGAAAAGGTGAAGATAAAGAAAAGTGATCAATCTCGTAACTCCTATATGAAATATAAAATTAAGAGCTGGGGAAACAAGGACCTCTGGACATACCAGAGATGGGATCAGGTGCCTAAGGGAGCGGTCAATATTTGGGGTTGGGGGGTTGGGACCGGTGCATTCCATATTACCATTTTAAAAAAACCTATGTCCTATATTTTAAGAATACAAAAAAGTTGCTGTCCTATATCAGATGTGTAAAAAAAAAAGTGTGTCCTATCTGATAAATAAATATACATGTATGATTAAACAACATTTTTACTTCATTTTAAAAATCTCTGGAGTTCTTCATTATTATCACTTAAAATTTGTCTCTCCATTGTAATAGCAGTAAAGCTCCTGAGAAACTTTTGTTTACTTTGTAATGTTCGGTAATTTGTTTAGTGAAGTTACAAATCTCATTATTATCATCTTATTTTTTCTTTTTGTTGAATTTTGTTCAAAGTGCTACATTTTGCATTTTTTTAAATTACTGTTTTACTGAATTGTTGCCTCATGTACTTATATTCACATCTCCGTATTCTCTATGAAAGGTGAAGATAACGAACAGTGATCAATCTTATAACTCCCATAAGCAACACAAAATAGAGAGTTTGGCAAACACGGACCCTGGATATACCAGAGGTGGGATCAGGTGCCGAAGAGGAGTAAATATCTCCTTTCGACCGGTCACACCCGCCGTGAGCCCACATCTTGATCAGATAAACGGAGTTATCATAGTCAAAACCAATGTACCAAGAACGGGTCTAACAATCGGTATGAAACAAGTGAGACAGCATTCGACCCAATGATAGGTTGCATTGACAAACTATCAAATTATTAAAGATGTGTTTAGATTTTAGTTAGATTCTGGTCTGTATCTTTCAAGTTATGACCGACATGATATACCATTTTATTTTCTTTGATTGAAATTCATACTCCATGCAAAACTTGCATGCAATTTTATTCACAGCTGAACACTTCTTTTGTGATTTTTTTTAAATTACATGTCTCTATAGCCCAGTAGCTAAGTACTTCGTTACTAGCTTGAAAATACGGATGTATATTTAATTGCTGTTATAAAATTTAGAAATTCATTTCAAAATTAAGGTTTATCTCCCTCATGCATAGCTCTTATCCTTAGACGAATTTGACTCCACTTTTTTTGGCACGCTGTTTTTGGCTGTAATAGCTCTAAAGCTTCATTGTTATTTCGGATTTCAAACATTTCGGTTGAGCATCACTGAAGAGACATTATTTGTCGAAATGCACATCTGGTGCTTCAAAATTGGTACCGAATAAGTTTTACATTATGACCCCTGGGTCGAGGCCTCTGCTGGTGGACTGTTAGTCCCCGAGGGTCTCTACAGCCCAGTAGCTAAGTACTTCGTTACTAGCTTGAAAATACGAATGTATATTTAATTGCTGTTATAAAATTTAGAAATTCATTTCAAAATTAAGAATTATCTCCCTCATGCATAGCTCTTATCCTTAGACGAATTTGACTCCACTTTTTTTGGCACGCTGTATTTGGCTGTAATAGCTCTAAAACTTCATTGTTATTTCGGATTTAAAAAATTTCGGTTGAGCATCACTTGTCGAAATGCGCATCTGGTGCATCAAAATTGGTACCGTATAAGTTTTACATGTTTTAATAGTTAAAAAATTTCAAGGGTCCAGTATTTTATTGCAAATTGTCTCTAGTATATTCAACTTGGACATGAAATAAAGCATGCATAAAATTCAGTATTATTGTTTGTAAGATAGTTGAATTAAAGGTTTGAAATACTTTATAGTATTTTTTGTTCATTGATACATTAGCTGTCCTATATCAGTGTTGAAAATAAAAAAGTTGGAGTCCTATCAGTATGTAAGTCAAAATAAATGTGTCCTATTATATTTTGCATCGGTCCCAACTCCCCAATAAATATTGACCGGTCCCTAAGAGGAGTAAGCACATCCTATCGAGAATACGACATAAATTGGCAAGCACTATTAGTGTGCATAAGTACATACCATAGTGGGTAAGAACATAGTTATTATTATCATAGCGAGTACCAGCAAACCGTTTCTCCTTAGATTCTCCTCTGCCTGCATGTGACCTTTTCCATTTACTTTGTAGTATATGTATTTTGTACTCCGTAATAGTTTATTATCATTGTAATATCAACTCTAGAAATTCAAAACTATCATAGAATGTGGCTTTTTAAAATAAATTGTAAACCATTTAAAATATATCTTACACAATAGATTATTTAGTAAATCTAAATACATGTTCGATTCGGTTAATTGATATCTAAAGATATGGGGTTTCGAGGATTCTCTAGGAACATTTAATTGATGAAGATAAAGGTCGTTGGAATATGGCAAACACAAAGTCAAGGTCGTTGATATATGACCTACACTAAGTCAAAGTCATTGGTAAATGACATACATGTACACTAAGTCAAGGTCGTTGGTATATGACCTACACCAAATCAAGGTCGTTGACATATGGCATACACCAAGTCAAAAAAGGTCGTAGATATAACTACACTAATTCAAGGTCGTTGGCATTGGACCTACAATACGTCAAGGTGGTTGGTATATGATCTGGCCCCGGGGCCATAAAACGTAAACATGTTTACATTTGATCTTCAGGAGTCCAAATTCTATAAAGGAAACAGATAGTGAAAAGTGAGACTGAAATTAAAAGTGAGCTCATCTAAGTTGCATGACCCTGGGGAGGAGATAAGGAACTAAGTCAGGGGTCTGCACTAAGTTAAGGTCGCTGTTATATGACATACACTAAGTCAAGGTAGCTGATTTATAGCAGATGAAACTCGTAATTTTCACTTTGATATATTTACAACCAGAGTTACTACTCACAGTAAATACAATATTCTTACCCAAACTTAAAATGATCTGGAGCTTAAATTTCAAATGTGTATTAAATATTTGATAATGAAATCAGATTAGTTTGATGCATTCGTAGCCCTCAAAGAAATTTGAAAATCCTTGGTAGTCTCCACCTCAGCTCTCGGTAGATTTGTTTTTCTTTTCCTTTTGTATATAGGAATAATCTGTCTTATTACACTTATTTGATCAAGTTTCGTTTTTCAATTAAAATACAACGTATTTTCATCAAAATTGTTCATCAGATATGTCTGAATAACGCAAAGACCGACCTTGTATAATTCTATGCAAATTCTGAGGTTTTTGTTTTACATCAAAGGTCAGCTAATCCGAGTATTTGAAATTAACAACAGTTTTGACTTAATTCTTACAGAAGGTGTGGAAATCGGCAGGTGTATGTAACATGGCAAAGAGTTGTTTATAATTTTTGTCTATCAAAACTGAATGCGTAATATGCAAATAGTTTTCCTTAGTTTTAAAACTGAAGCAAATACAGCAATGTCAGAAAGCAATGGCATGTTTAAAATTGTTAGAAATTTGTTCTAAATTAATCTAATCTGATCGATATTGCTTTGATATATATATATATATATATATATATATATATATATATATACTGTATATTAGAATGAAATAAGTCCTTGGTATAGCCAAAATATAGAAAAAAATTCAGATTAAGATTTCACATTTATCCCAAAGCGCTTTCGCTCTACGACTCTTCAGTGTATATATATATATATATATATATATATATATATATATATATATATATATATGTGTATATATTATATTATATTATATATATATATATATATATATATATATCGATCAGATATATCTGATCTGATATCGGAGTTGACATTTCAAAGTTAATATTGAATCGAAATACTAAGAATATATTGATAATTAGTTTTAATTACTGTAGTAAGTCATTATTTGTTTTATTAATTCATTTTATGTATTTTGATTGATCTCAGTTCATTAATTCATATTTCTATCGTTTCTTTCTTGTTTTATATTCTTCATTCCTATCCAAGGTGGCAGGTTCTTGTTGACCGGCTAGTGCGATGTCTAGGTGCATTCCCCCTTTCCTTCCGAAAGTATATATTTCAATCTTGCATAATGAAAAGGTGGGTTTTTTTTAAATATATGATTTCATGTTGTCATAAGCGTATAAAAAATACATAGATTTACCTAATATCTTTCTTTGAGGAGAGATGTGGACTAAACAAATTGCACATGTATTTTAACGATAATCAGATTAGCGAAACAGACGCAACCATTCAATGAATTCAATAGAGCAATGAGTCAATAGTTATGAAAGTTGAATAATCAATATTCTAAGACGATATATAATTTTTGTATCTTTTATTTCCGAAATTAAAAGTATATTCATTTATGTCTATACCAACATGTTCGTAAGTCATTGAGCTAATAGGTAAAAATTAAAGTTTTGATTTATCCAATGATTTGGTTTTCTTTTAATGTTTATTGATGATTTAAAGGGAGCAATTTACCGCGTCGGACAATCAATCTAAAATGAACCATTATCATTTCTTTCTTGATTATACATTGCCAATAGATCCGATAATAAATTTTCACAACATATCAAAACATGTCAAACATTATATATGAGAAGAAAAAATATCATAGAAATCAAATAATGGCACGCATTGGGGATGTCAAGCAGTTTTTAATTTCTTTTTGACACAATAATAGCCTCCTGGCAAATTGAAACTAGAGCGACACTTCGACCAGAACTGTATTTCATATATTCAATCGTCTCTTTACAAGTTCATACAAAATAAAAAGACTTATCGTGTACCTTCTGCTTGTTATTATTATGTACCGAAAGTAATAGCCTAATACCGTTATTGAAGAATTGATATGTGTGCTCTTTTATTGTAGTGAAAGGGATAAAAAAAATATCATTGAAAAAGTATCTGATAATCAATTTGTCGACCACTGTCCCATCCTAATATTCTACAGTTTCTAGGATTTCTATCGTAAAAGAAACTTATCATAGAACTATCTGCAAAAGGATTGATAAAACCTAGAGTAATCGGCAGTGTTTCCAACTTAAACAGATCGTAAGCAAATTCAATGGACGTCCGTTGAGCTGTAGAACTTGTAACCAAATACAAAATTCCACACGAAATAAATCCATTTCCGTACTGCTGGACTTTCACAGGAACTTTGATCCGCCTGTACTCCCTTAAGGTCCCAGGATAGAATTGTATGACGTAGATATTATCCAAGTCATTTTTCTCGGAATATAAAAGCCAAGCACCATTGTCATCCGCTTCAAGATCAAAATACGAGTTACTTCCCTTATACAAAGTCGTATCGCCTTCATAATTGGCATTTTCTACGTCGAAAGCCATGACAATTGCCTGTAAGCGGAGATCATAACAAACTATTTGTAGGGTACCCTTCCAGTGATAACAAAAGGTACCATTGTACACTATATGGTTTGTTCCTTGATATGTGAACTGTGTTAAGTTATACGTGGTCGTCACCCTGTTAGCTTTGAAGTCGCCGACAGAAAAATATTCTTTGAGATATTGCCCGCTTATTCCATCCGTAACCCATATCTTCTGTGGATTCATCAACTGATCTCTCATCCAAGAGCCCTTCAAAGACACAGTTTGCCTTTTGAAGAATGGAATTCCTATTTTCTTTATTACACAATCTGCAATATAAGAGGAGGATATCTTGCATAGTGAAATGAAATTGAAATGTTGTAAAAATCGAAACGATGCACTTTAACACCAATGTATCTGGTACTGACAACTTTTGCGTGGTTTTGGTGTTGTCGGAACGGGAGTTGTGGTGGTGGTGGTAGTAGTAGTAGAAGTGGTGGTCGGTTCCGTTGTCGTCGTGGTGCTTGTTGTAGAAGTTGCTGTGTAGAAAATATTCGTATAAATACATACGATTTTTTTGTCACATACAGTAACGTAAACAGAGAAGACACTATGAATTAACGATCAATTGCAAAACATACGTGAACAAGCAACTATGTCTGTGGTTGTTTCCGCTTCTTCTGTAACTGAACTTTGTGTTGTTGCTTTTGGTGTTCCTGTAGTGAAAAATGCATGTCACTCACTTCATTGCCGTTTGTTAATTAATTTATATACTTGGAACAGATCAAAGACTTAATGAGAAAATGTTAGTAAAACAGTCAAGCTCACGTAAGTATATAAATTCGAATATCTCCGTACCAATTCGATTTTTCCTTCTCCAAATAGATTAAATATGGTGATGTGAAACACGACCTTCATGACTAAAATATGTTATTTAATATCTACATAATACATGTACATGTATATGAAATTAACTTTGCCAAAATTGTAGTTTTTGATGTCGTTAACTGAATTCCTTTCAAAGCGTGATAAATGCATTTTAGTGCAAACAGAGTAAAATCCGTCCATTTGATCAGAAAGTTCGAAGAGAGGTAGAGATCTAGATACATGAATTGTACTTTTTGTCAAAATAGTGTCATTGATTTTTTAAAAGTGTTTAAATGTGTCAGTGCTCATACTCATGTTTCCAACAAAGACAATTTCACTGCAACACATTTCATTGAATAATTCAGTTATTATAATAATTATGCCCATACTAACACAAGAAGTGAATTCAAACATCATATACCGGTATCATCATATTTATAGTTTTAGGTAAAACTTTCAAAATCCAGCTTTGTTGACTTTTATACTCATCTTTTCAGCTACGCCATATATGTAATGTATAATATCCTTTTTACCGATAACGGAGGACAACTGCAATCCATGATCTTACCTAGATAAGTACAAGAACAGAGACATGTATCATTTGATGAAGGGGACCACGTTTCTCCCGCAGCTCCTTTTTCTCCTTCTCCACCTTTCGGCCCCATTTCTCCCCGTCTCCCTTTGCGACCAGTAGCCCCTTTGTTCCCTTTAGGACCAGGATCTCCTCGCACTCCTTTCATCCCACTGTTTCCTTTTTCTCCTTTCGGACCAGAATATCCCCTATATCCGTTAGGACCCACGGCGCCTTTCTCTCCTTTTGAACCAGGTATTCCCCTTTCCCCTTTCTGACCGGAATCCCCATGGTCCCCTTTAGGACCCGGCTCTCCTTGTTTTCCTGGAATTTTATAGGGAATATGCTTCCGTAGTTTTAAATACTGTACTTGTATATAGGAAAGACTTTCATTTGATAGAAGGGGTACAGTTTCGGAGTAAGCACAGGAACAGAATAATGTAAAAATAGACATCATCTTTATAGTGGTGTACAATAAGCAGGTACGCTAGACCTATGAAGATGAGATGCTTTATAGGATTCTATACCTGCACACTAAAGGATTTATCAAACAAACTTAAATTATTTCAATGCCTTTTGAAATATTAAAGCAAATACATACCAGTATGTCCTAAATGCCCTTCAAGGAAAAAAATTATAATACTGATTTAGTGTGGACAAGAAATTTTACAAGAGGGCCTGAGTATGCGAAATTATTTGTCTTTAGAAATTATAATTATAAGTTTTACCTGTGAGATATTTATACTTTTCCATTTTGATACTTTGTACTAGATGTATATGTGGGAATAACTATCCTATACAACTGATACTTTAGAATTCTTTTTGGATAAATTTTATCACATCACACAGCGAAATGCGATTTTCTAGTTGAGTTCTGAGAGAGCAAGTGAATTTGTACAGTTTTCTAAGAGGATTCATTGCCCATTAAAATTAATAACGCAAACAATTTTCATACTTGAAGTGCAGGAGTAGTTTTTTTTTCTAAAATACATTGCATTTTTCACATCTGATCAACTAACCCCTGAGCCAGGAATCATAACTGTCATATTGCTTATCATAATCATACAGTTTGTCTGCTTGATGTCCAGCAATAAAGAAAATTGTCTATGCAATTGAAGTTCCACCATAGTGTCTGAACCCTGGAATCACGAATTTCACGATTTTGTTAGAGGGCTCAAAGACCGTTATTACCATGTAAATATCTTACCTCCTTGATGTTCAGGGGGAAAAATCGAAGATATGAGGCATTTTCAGTACACGACTAACTTAGCTGGCTCCTGAACCCAGGGGTTAGGAATTTAATAGTTTTGGTATACAGCTCATTCGTCATTATAATCATGTCAACAGTTTGACTGCTTGATAATGCATTTTGAACCCTACCCTGGGGCATGTACCCTGAACAATTTCACAGTTTTTTGTAACAGGCTCACTGCTTATTATAATCATACTAATAGTTTACTGCTTGATGTCCAGGAAAACATTGGAGTTTTAAATTAATTTTGATGGTTTTAGCCACTCTTCTATGACCCCAAGGGGCAGGGTTGATAGAATTACCCATCTTTGTTCTCCCATAGGTGATACATACCAAAATTGGTTGAAATTGATTAAGCTGTTCAAGAAAAGAAGTTGAAAATGTTCAAAAGCTTACAACCGACGCAAGACGGACAAAAATTGATAAGAATAGGTCACCCGATTGACTCAGGTGACCTAAAACAGAAAAAAGCTTGAGAAATAACAAATGTCTTCTTATTCTTTAACAAATTAATCTGCTCATCATTTTTTAATCATATTATATAGCCCATTATTACTGTAGAATATCTATTAGGTATGCACCTACCATGGGTTCCTTGTTCTCCTAAAGTAAAAATTGAAGAATTTATAAATATTTGAATGAAATTGATAAAGTTTGAGTAAAGTTTATAAATAGTTGAATGAGGATGATATATTATATATGTAGAATATCAGTGTCGCGACAAAGCCTCCATGCCTGTAAATGATATCAAAGCTTTGAATTATATATTTACGTGCCATTGTATTCTTATTTTTCGTTAAGTATATGACACAGTCATAATGGTCGATTTCCTTTTACAAAATGAATGAAAATGTAAATATTAACAATATTGGTATATTCTTTTCCATTTCATTGCCTAATTCGGTAGCTCCTGAAGTCGGTTAATGTTTCTACTGCTGCTCTTGAGATCGCGGGTTCAAATCCAGGAGGTGCTTTAATTTTTCCCCCCAGATTACTTTCAACTAAAACTGCATATTTTGACTAAAGAAAGTGATTTTGTAAAAAAAAAAAAAAAAAAAAAAAAAAAAAAAAAATTCAAAATCTCATTTAACATATCCTCCACTTGTGATCCTACATGTATCAGATTTCTCGGGTGTGTTATTCCTCCTCAATAGCAAGAATACCGGTAATGGTGGAATTGATGAGTCGAAGTTTTCAATCTGTTACTGGTATCACTACAGATTTCTTATTACAAGTGAAATGTTAAATTATGTGATACTGTATTCAGATTATGTGCTTACCTTTCTGTCCCTTTTCACCTGAAATAAAAAAAAAAAAAAGGAAATTGTAAGATAAGACTACACATGGTGGTGTAGCGGAATTGTTCTTTAAGATGTTGCACAGTATATATACATAACTACGGATATACATACTCATCGCGGTAGCAGACCATGATTTTGGAAATGCCAAAAGTCTTGTAGGGTACACTGTTGATATATTCGTAAATTCATTATGTTTCATCTAAAAGAAATGTTAGTTGGCTTTGCGTGCCTCGAATAAAAAAAAACATTTGTAAATCGTCAAAGCTACCGTTAAAATGCATGTACATATATATATTGTCCCGTCGAGAATTTTTCACTCATTTTGAGACGTCACCAGACCTATGCCCAGGACCGTCTTTAATGTACCAAAACCTATTGTGACACGAGATCCCGTTTTTAACGTCATATCCGAAGACCCTTGATTCTTGCATTTAAATGCCCAGCGTTTGGCGAAGGAGCAATCACCACACGCGCCCAATGCTCGAGCGGAAATCGAACTCACGGCCTCGAATCCAGCTATGATCGAAGCGAACGCTCTACCACTGAAATACCGCGACCAGTGCATGTAAATGTCGTTGATATTCATTTGAACTAGATGCACAGTAGTAAGATAAACTACCCGCCTTTTAATATTTTTTGGACAATCTGAGTAATTTTTTACAGGTACTGTATGTATTAAAAGACCGCTCTAGTATTTTTATCAGTGTACCGGTTTGACCGTCCTAGTATTTTTATCAGTGTACCGGTTTGACCGTCCTAGTATTTTTATCATAATGTACCGGTTTTACAGTCCTAGTATTTTTATCAGTGTACCGGTTTGACCGTCCTAGTATTTTTATCACAGTGTACTGATTTGACCGCCATAGTATTTTTATGACAATGTACCTGTTTGACCGTCCAAGCATTTTTATCATAATGTACCGGTTTTACAGTCCTAGTATTTTTATCAGTGTACCACTTTGAACGTCCTAGTATTTTTATTACAGTGTACCGGTTTGACCGTCCTAGTTTTTTTTATTACAGTATACCGGTTTGACCGCCGTAGTATTTTATCACAGTGTACCGGTTTGAGCGCCCTAGTATTTTTAGCAAAGTGTACTTGTTTGACCGTCCTAGTATTTTTATCATAGTGTACCGGTTTGACCGTCCTAGTATTTTTATCACAGTGTACCGGTTTGACCGTCCTAGTATTTTATCACAGTGTACCAGTTTGACCGTTCTAGTATTTTATCACAGTGTACCGGTTTGACCATCCTAGTATTTTATCACAGTGTACCGGTTTGACCGCCCTAGTATTTTTATCACAGTGTATCGGTTTCACCGCCCTAGTATTTTATCACAGTGTACCGGTTTCACCGCCGTAGTATTTTATCACAGTGTACCGGTTTGACCGCCCTAGTATTTTTATCACAGTGTATCGGTTTGACCGCCCTAGTATTTTATCACAGTGTACCGGTTTCACCGCCGTAGTATTTTATCACAGTGTACCCGTTTGACTGCCGTAGTATTTTATCACAGTGTACCGGTTTGGCCGTCCTAGTATTTTTATCACAGTGTACCGGTTTGACCGCCGTAGTATTTTATCACAGTGTACCGGTTTGACAGTCCTAGTATTTTTATCACAGTGTACCGGTTTGGCCGTCCTAGTATTTTTATCACAGTGTACCGGTTTGACCGCCGTAGTATTTTATCACAGTGTACCGGTTTCACAGTCCTAGTGTTTTATCACAGTGTACCGGTTTGACCATCCTAGTATTTTATCACAGTGAACCGGTTTGCTGTTGCCAATATAAGATTCCTATGGTACAATGTACTTCACTTTTGTACACCAGAAAATTGTGTTTACAGGAGTTGTTGATTTTTTTTATTTGTCAATGCTACTTAAATATAGAAAGAAATCAATACCAGCTTTTGCAAGGGCATTTTATCATACTGCTTAATTAGTTATAGAAAACGTGGTCTCTGTAATGTATGAATTGCCCAAATCTCGGAGTTTCACTAGCTGTAGTTATTCAAAATTGGCGGTGATGTTCAGCAGAAACATCGTAAAAGTAATTTTGCAGTAAAGTTGTCATTGACATACAATAAATTTTTATGTTACTTGTATAATGGCGTTATTTTCACTGTAATGAGCCACAATGACAAATCCACGAGACATACATCAGGCCCTAACAACAAGTTTAAAAGATCTTGCCATCACAGATGATGTGGGACAATTTTTTTATTTGGGTAGGTGTAAATATAAAAAAAAAATAAAATGCCATAGTGTAATATTCATATTTATATACCCACTCGGAAAATTAAAAACAAAATTACAATATGGCACTGGTATCTAATCAACTCAAGCATATCTAACAAATACAGAGTCACTCTGTAGAGTTGCAAAATCAGTAGGACTTGAAAATAAGACCTACAACACAAAAACCCTACGAATCATCACGAAACAAGACTCGCATGAAGAATACGCCCCCCTCCCCCAAAAAGAGACATTAGCTTGAGTACCAAACTAATATTATTTGAGGTAACTGTAAACTAAGTCCTCCATTATGGATCAAAAATATGGAAACAGATTAACACTTAGAACAGCCCCGTGTTATCAACAAATATCACTGACAAATTCTCAGAGTGGGATATACCAGAGGTGGAATCAGGTGCCATGGAGGAGTAAGGACCCCCTTTCGACCAGTCACACCCGCCGTGACGGCCTGAGCAATTATCAAACGATGATCTATAGAGAAGAACCAACTAAACACCTATAGTGGATACCATCAAAGAAAATGATGATGGATTGGCTACAATTTGTGGAGTCTACCGCGCAATATCAAAATACACGTTCTGGGCTGAAATCCTCAGAGCAAGAGGAAAAGAGGGCGACACGCAACAACCCTGTTGCTGTCCCTAGCAGTGGGTCTAACATCAACCCGAATGTTCTGGGAAGAAGTCAAACATGCAACCCAATAAATAAATAGTACAGATGCCACTCCGAGATGCTGTCAAGGTTCTATGCCCCTCTAGGGGAAAAAGACTACGTAAGTAAGCAATTGATGCCGTTAACAAGATTTTAAATAATTATTATAGCAATATGAATTCAAGATAGAGTAAATATCCTTACCTCGATATCCAGGATACCCTAATAAAGAAAGGATGAGATACTGATAGGTTTTTATATTACAATATACGAAATGTCACATTATGCATGGTGTCGTCAATTTTCGTACGCATCAAATTTTGTAACTTTTCTAAAAATAGTGTTTTGTAGATATACACATGGGAAAAAAAGTATAAAAACACCAGCTATTTTATTTTTCTCAGCCTATGCATGATGATTAATTGATGAATAACAGTGTTCATGTGTGACTTTAATTATAGGATCACTTGGTCTCTAAAAAACGTAAAACACATCAGTAAATGTATTTATTGTCATTCTTTCTCAAAGATAATAGAACGTGATATTTTGAGGAGAATTTACAGTAATACATTGATTCAAATGTCTATTATGAATTAAATAAAGTTATATAACGTTAATATCTTGGTAAACTTCAAACTAAACAAATTTTTCAGTATCTAATGTAAATTCCGTTCACACGAATGGCTAGTCCGAAATATCTGACATTTTCCTGTTTTTTTAATGATTTTGATTCTGTTCTAGCACACAAGCATTCGTCCACCTGTGATATGTAGCAAAAAGCGACTCTCGTCTGACCCATGGACTTTCTTCCAACATTGACGAGCTTTATATCATTGCATACACGCTGCTTTGTGGTTGGGTGTATAAAAAGGTCTCTTTATGGGTCTTCTTGCACGATAGCCAAATAATTTCAGCCGACCTCACGCTGTTTTCGTTGAAAAGTAACGATGTTGCAACAATTCCCTTTTAAAATCTGAGCTATTAGTATAAATGATTCGTCTCTCCATCCTTCTGAGTACATTGTCTTCCTCTGTTTTCAAACATTTGATAGAAAGGAGTAACTTTGGTGTTGCAATACCTTTTTCTATGTGTATATATTTGGTTGGTCCACTTTCATTATAAAAGTATCTTTTTCTCCTGATATCTGTTGTTTTATTTAGAGTTACTACTCTCGGCGAATACCATTTTCTGATTATATGCCTAGTCCAGTTTCTTTACTATTATAATTAATCACGGGTCCGTGTTTGCCCAACTCCTTATTTTGTATTGCTTATAGGAGTTATGAGATTGATAACCGTTCGTTATCTTCACCTTTCATCACTAATTACCATACTGATGATTAGCATTCTGCTTACCATTCTTGAATTGTATATTAATAGTCTTGTGTAGTAATCATCAGGAGATCGAATAATTACTATAAATGAAAAAAAACAAGAGGTACTGTGAGCAATGCTCACTAAGAATGCCCCCCGCTTACCCCAATCTCCCAAAGGGTGTTGGTAATAGGTATAAACTACCTCTTTTCTGAGTGTAAAAAAAATGGCATGACAAACCGAATCATATTGCTACTTCGATGTCCAGTGCACGTGACCTTTGACCTTTTGACCCCAAAATCGATAGGGAACATCTTCATCCCATGGGTAGTCCATATGTATGATATGGTGACTGTAGGTGGAAAGGATAACGCTTTAGAGCCCGGAAACCATATTGCTACTTCGATGTCCAGTGCGCTTGAACTTTGACCTTTTGACCCCAAAATCGATAGGGAACATCTTCATCCCATGGGTAGTCCATATGTATGATATGGTGACTGTAGGTGGAAAGGATAACGCTTTAGAGCCCGGAAACCATATTGCTACTTCGATGTCCAGTGCGCTTGAACTTTGACCTTTTGACCCCAAAATCGATAGGGAACATCTTCATCCCATGGTTAGTCCATATGTATGATATGGTGACTGTAGGTGGAAAGGATAACGCTTTAGAGCCCGGAAACCATATTGCTACTTCGATGTCCAGTGCGCTTGAACTTTGACCTTTTGACCCCAAAATCGATAGGGAACATCTTCATCCCATGGGTAGTCCATATGTATGATATGGTGACGGTAGGTGGAAAGGATAACGCTTTAGAGCCCGGAAACCATATTGCTACTTTGATGTCCAGTGCGCTTGACCTTTGACCTTTTGACCCCAAAATTGATAGGGAACATCTTCATCCCATGGGTAGTCCATATATATGATATGGTGACTGTAGGTGGAAAGGATATTGCTTTAGAGCCCGGAAACCATTGCATCTACAGACGGACGGACAGACAGACGGACAACCCGATTCCAGTATACCCCCCCCCCCCCCCACAACTTGTTGCGGGGGGTATAAAAATTCTGATGATCTACACCCTTTTCCAACAGCTTTCCATATGTATCAAGTGACCTTAAGCAAACTGAACTATGGGTGATTAACATTGCGCTTTAAAACTGCCCGGTCGGACAGACAGACAGACAGACAGACAGATAGATAGATAGATAGATAAATTCATTGACATTGATACACAAAAGCTTCTAAATTTGTATAAAGAATGGAAAGAATGCTGAGTATTTGAATACTTGACAAATAAGAATTAAGAGAGGAATAAATGACTCGACTCACCTCGAGAACCCTGTAGCCCGGGACTACCTAAAATATAATTAATCCGAATGACAGTGTATGCGAAAAATGAACGTTCATGTACTATTTATAAATACCATTGTTAAATCTAGTAATCTATGTCATTTTCAGATATCTTTTAAAATGTCTTAACAAAACATCAAATGATTCCGCATTTTATATACATGTAAGACATCTGCCTTTTATCGCCTATTGTAAACATTGGTGAAGTTTTTTGAGTGTCATCTAAACTTACCCATATCTCCCTTTTCTCCTAAAAAGTAAAATGAAAGTAACACTTAAAATACACTTCAGGGTCTACCGAGTGTTTTATGGCAAGCTTTCTCTTACTGGTATAGTACTCCTCTATGAAAGCTTGAATCGTAATAATTTCAAAATATTACAATCCGATCGACATTTCTGTAGACATGGATATCCTCACTTTTTGAAATCGAAAATATTGATACTAACCTGATACCCCCGGTAAGCCTAAAAATTAAAAAAAAACGTGAATAATTTCACAACTGTTTGGAAACTGTATGGCGTCAAGTTTAAACTTTGGAAACAAGAGGTGTTTGTAAAACATATATGCCCGCCATGGTGCAAAATTGAAAAAGGTTATACACATGCATCACCAATTCAAAATATTGAGCAGACAATATCTTCCTATGTCAAGAGTGGATTGAACATGTGACCTAAAAATCAACAGGGGTCATTTACTCATTATGCTGTACCAGTATACCAAGTTTGGTGTCAATCAAGCAATTGATTCTTAAAATATAGGAAACAATATACATGTATTACTATGTCCAGTTTAACCCTTGACCTTTGACCATGTGACCTCAAATTCAATAGGGGTCATCTTCTCCTGAACATGTACCGGTGTATCAAGTTTGATGTCTGTCAAGCAAAGGGTTCTCAATAAATTGAGCGGACAGTATATTCCTATGTCCAGTTTGACCTTTGACCATGTGACCTCAAAGTCAATAGGGGTCATCTTCTCCTGAACATGTACCGGTGTATCAAGTTTGATGTCTGTCAAGCAAAGGGTTCTCAATAAATTGAGCGGACAGTATATTCCTATGTCCAGTTTGACTTTTGACCATGTGACCTCAAAGTCAATAGGGGTCATCTTCTCCTGAACATGTACCGGTGTATCAAGTTTGATGTCTGTCAAGCAAAGGGTTCTCAATAAATTGAGCGGACAGTACATTCCCATGTCCAGTTTGACTTTTGACCATGTTACCTCAAAATCAATAGGGGTCATTTTCTCCTGAAGATGTACCAGTGTACCAAGTTTGATGTCTGTCAAGCAAAGGGTTCTCAATAAATTGAGCGGACAGTATATTCCTATGTCCAGTTTGACCCTCGACCTTTGATCATGTGACCTCAAAATCAATAGGGGTCATCTTCTCTTGAAGATGTACCAGTGTACCAAGCAGAGGATTCTCAAGATATTGAGCGGACAATGTCTTCCTATGTCCAGAGTAAATTGACCCTTGAACTTTTACCTTTTGAACTGAGAAACAATAGGGGTCCTCTTCTCCTCATAACCAACCCACATATGAAATATCATTACCATCAAGTGAGTGGTTCTCAAGATATTGAGCGGACAACATTCGGTATACCGACCGACTGACATACCGACCGACCGACAGGTACAAAGCAATATACCCCTCTTCTTTGAAGGAGGCATAATTAACACATATAACATGGCCTCATATAAATTGCGAGTGTGTTCTATTTCATTTCTTCTATAAATTGCAGTGTTAAAGAAGACAATTTAAAAGTGCATGTCTTTTTGTGAACGACTCGAGTTATACTTATATCCCCTCGCCTTCGTTGCCTCTTGGGTGTTCCGCGGAGTATTTGTATAATTTAAAACAAAATACAGAGCATTTTCTCCGGTAAATCATGATACGTTTTAAAACTACAGGGAATAAAAACCAGTTCACTGTAAGCGTAAATCCATTATAAACATGTTCGCTGTAACCGTGTTTTACTGTATACATTTTTAAATATATAGAGAGCACATGGTCTCATTTTCTCCTCGAATATCACGATATGCAGATATATACATAGATAAAGTACATGTACAATTGTATGTTACTGTAGATTCAACGTTTCGAGATCGACAAAATGTGGCTGATTTATTTCCGGTTCCGGTGTTAAACCATATGCAATCGATCAATATGCAGGTGTTTTTTTTAAGGGATTCAGTTCCTTGAGAGATATGTATTTATACAGATGCACTCTTAAAAAATCTTTGAAATTCTTTACGATCCTATACACGAGTTTCCAGATGTTTCTCCAAGAATTGAATCGTTCTAAACGCCCATCAGACTTGGTAGGAGGCGATGATAGGTATGTTTTATATGACATACACATCGCACATCATATAATATGTAATATCATTTTTCTCAATATATTGATGAAAGAGATACGAGTATATAGACTGGCAGTTAAGTAAACATCTAGCATGCAATTTGTTTACCATTTTGACTTGTGTGAAAAAGGAGACATTCCAAGGTTTTTTCTATTACAAAATTTGCAATTACATGTATATATTCCTATGACTTTCTCTTGTAATATAACAATGTTATAAAAGTTACCTGGTAAACCAGATAGGCCTGCGTCACCTGCAAAACGAAAAAAAAAACACATGTAAATTGTTTGAATGAAAATTACAAGTTTATTATAGATAGTTGAAGCATAATTTTTATATTTATCAGCAGAGTAAATCATGTACCAATAGAGTAACACCGAGTCCTGATTTAAGGTATTCAATATAGAACGACCAGATTTCATATCGAGTAAATGGATGGTGGGATTTTTGTAATCATGGTATCATTTGGAAAGTTTCAATCAAGAATTTTCAAATTTTGTTTACTGCTTGATTTATTTGACCTAGAATTTAACACCAAAGTCTATGGAAAGAGCATGTTTTATCAAAATATTTTTAAAGGGAATTATAATTCCATACAAATCTCTTGGTAGAAAGTTACATAAACATTCTCTTTATGAAAATATGAAATAAAATTAATCATTTACCACACATATCTTTAGAAAATTAGATTTTTCTGACTTTTACAAAGGGCAGATAACTCTTTAAAAAAAACTCAAGTGCAAAATCGTCAGCTTCAAATCATGTACCGTACTTCATTGATTCATTATAAGAATTGGGACGATACAAACCGTTTTTATATTGTTGTTGTTTGTAAGAAAAGAATGAACTTGATCACTAATAGTTTTCATATTGCATAAACATGTTGAAATAGGACCTACTGAAGACAATTAAGAATATAAAACAGATAGTTGCAATTCCAGATCAAATGCGGAGACCAGATGTAATATTCTACTGTTGTCTCTTGCTATTTTGTTTTTCCATGATTCATATCAATTTTTTATTTTTGTGATTATCATTTCCGAATAATGAAGAAAAGGTATTTCTAAAAAAAAAAAAAAGACTGTATAATTGATGCACAGCGCAACACTGCCCATACACTCACCTTTTTTTCCTTCTTCACCTGTATCAGAAACAAAAAACTATAATTATATTCTCAATTTCAATCAGATCATCAACAACTGATAATCAATTCAAAACAATTGATTTTAATATTACATATTGTTAAAAATAAACCCGGTTCTTAGTTTGGGGCATATTATTGCTGTTTTATTTATTTTCGAGGAGGTTTTGGTGCCGAATAATGGTATTGTATATATAATGGCAAGTTAGAAGATATTTACCTGGCAATCCAGGTATACCTGAAAAAGTTTGAAAATATTACGACTTGTATCTGGAATGTTGATTCTATATATATGTTTGCAACAAATAACGTCACTAAACAGTCCTACTCTCTCTATTGGCATTTGCTAATGCACATACAGCTATTCGGAATAGAGAATGAAAAAGAAAACCTCTAACCTTCATCTCCCTTCTCACCACGACAGCCTTTCACACCTTTTCCATCAATCCCTGGCTCCCCTGTACACAACAGTGAAATGGAACGTGAAGAAATAACAAGCCCATAGTGTCGTATTCATAAAGAAAAGTTCTATTTTATGTATTGAAATTTTACCTTTTTCTCCTTTCGGCCCAGGTATAGCTGTAATAGATCAAAAATGTTTATAAAAATTCGATGAAATTTTGTACAGTGCATGCATTTGTTTTGATGTGACGATGCTGTTGGTTTTTACCTGGCGTTCTAAGATCACAGTCAGAGACTACCTTTTTGCAAAAGCTGTAGTCAATTGTCTGAAAGGAGATATAAAGTACATGTAACTATAGTTACAAATTAATTAAGCATCATTATACAGATTGAGAGACATATAATCATGTCAATGCAACTCTAAGTAAATAATATAACTCTATTGATAACAAACATACATGTGTATTTACTCACCACATTATGGCCACAGTAAACGTTACTACGCCGCAGACGACTAGTTTTCCCGCGCAATTTATTAGCGTAGCTTTTGTAAATATTTATCGTCTGGTCACTGTGAGCAGTAAGGGCACGAATATCTCTGCTTGTAATGAACAAGATTCCAGTTAGAAACGTATTCACGGCTATCAACAAGTATATAATTTTGATGTGCCGAGTTAGACCGCCTTGAGCATCCATTTTGGTTTTGGAAGAGCTCGATGTGTGTTAACTTATCAGACATTGCCCCTGATACACGCTTTCTCCAGTTATTATAACATTGGAGATATTTTCCTGTACAAAATCTTATCTAGTAATAGGTTTCCGTGTTACGACGAGCCGAAGCCTGCGTTATTGAAACTAGATATTTATTTGTGATATCAGTGATGCCACTGTTTATCTAATGTCTTGACAGATGAGAACGGGGAAAAATTAATTCGATGTTAAATGGTTGCCTTCGATGAAACAGGTGATATAATACAGCAGAATATTCGATGTGGATACACTTTGAAAATTGAGTCTTCTAGAATAGACAAAGCAGTGAAATGCTTTAGTTCATGAAGAATTATGGACTTAGGATACCCTCCCCCCCCCCCCCCCCCAAACAAAAATGTTATTATAGAATTTGGTTAAACTATTTGTAAATGTTTTTACATGTATATTGCTAAAAACTCATATTTACAACAAAATATTTTCTTATGAATCCATTTTTAATTTTGCATGATCTATATATTGAATGGACTATCCGTAAGGTGTGACTGCTCCTTATACTAAAGATGTTGGACGCATGCGTGTTTATGTGGGATATTCTATTATTTGATCAAACAACAATGGGAATCGATCATTAATACATTAAATGCACCAACAAGAAGACATATTTGTCCATTCAATAATCAAGTGTAGATTTATAAATAATGCAAAAATTGGACATAAAATCGGCCCTGCAAGAAAATTTGCATGGCATTATTCTACGCGTATAAGTCGGACATAGACTTCCGGGTTAAAATTTTTACTCCCAAAAATCTATACGGTATATAACTTTTAAGACTTATCACCCTCGCGGACATATTTCCATGATGCATCCAAAAGGAAGGTCTATAAATGTTGAGAAGGGTATACGCAGGGCACGGGGAAAGGCTACAGTGTACAAGAACCCCATCTCCTCCCTTTGACAATGCTGGGGAAGACCAGAACGTCCAAGATTCATAGGTAGAAATCCTGTCTGAATCTGGAGAGATTCCCGAAGGCATTACCGTCTGAATAACGGGGTTAAACGAACTTGGGACGCATGAGAAACTGATATAACGTTCTTTCAACATTAGACGAACGGACTTGTACCGGTCCTATGGACC
Organism: Ostrea edulis; assembly: GCF_947568905.1. Lineage (NCBI taxonomy): Eukaryota > Metazoa > Mollusca > Bivalvia > Ostreida > Ostreidae > Ostrea > Ostrea edulis. The sequence goes on from NC_079168.1 coordinate 74,063,472, forward strand.
TCCGTTTGGCAACCGTTATTCGCCAGTTTCATGTGTTTATTGTCCGTAAATATGCGGTTGTTGTCCATTACATCTTCGGTTGACCCGCTGCATGTCCGGTAGTAGTCCGGTCTTGACTCATGTTCACCGGACATTAACGGATGTAAACTGCAAAAGTACAGGAAAGGAAACGAATGAGTTCCGATTAAAACGCATAACAATGCATAGGTACTGTACACTAAGCGAACTCCAGAGTCCGGTGGTATCCGTTTCAAGTTTTGAACATGCTTAAAACTTTCCGTCGGATAGACCGAACTTCACCGGACATGGAACGCGTTGGTCGAAAGAGAAACGGACAAGAGACGCAAAGGAATGGAGACGAACGGATTAACAATTTCATCATCCGGTGGACGTCCATTAGCGTTATCCGGTAAGACGCGACTGCTGCTTAAGTTGCGATTAAAATAAACAGAAACCCAGAAAGCCCATTCTTCAAAAGGAAAATAACCAAAACTTGAAAACCATAAGGGACAGAGGGTCGTCATGATTAAGGATCAAAGAATTATGAGTAAATATCGGTTGGAGGGATGGATCTATATAATCCTTAAACCTAATTCTGCAATACACGTCTTTTCCAGTGTTGCCATAACTCCGACCTAGAAATATGACTTGTCACAAATTTACTGATGCACAGTTAATTACAAGAAATCTGACACGACATCGAAATCTACCTAAAGCTGAGTTCTTTCATGTAATCTAGATGTATAGATACTGTATAAATCTATTTTCTAACAACATTTTATAAACTCATCCAGGAAAATTGATCAATTTTGCATTTACCCAAAATTTTCAGCACAAAGCATTAATTGATTTCTTTTTAACTTATGGTCGACTGTACATAGTTTGAATGAAACTTCGGACAAATTTTATTACCATTATAATTATAAATCACAAATCAATCCCTGTATCTCCAAAGGTAGAATGCTGTTGGATTTCTAAGTTCAAACTTATGTACATTTGCAAACAATCCTTCACACTTTTAAGAAATAATTTTCATTTTTGAAAACACACTAGGGCATGAACTGCGATGCCTTTACGACAGCATACTTCATGAAGCTTGTTATTATACATGAGAAGAATGCCGGTGCGTGAAGTGTCGCAGTTGATGTCGTACACATCTAGACGTCTATATTTATCCAGATTCATACGCCCATTGTTCACAACTACATAACATTCATGAGGAAATTGGTATCACTACAGTTGGTAAAGATATCAAACGAAGAAAAAAAACCCGACATTGGAAATGCAAATCTGTATAAATTGAATGAGACACACGGATATGTTGCAGTTTGTGTATATCATTAAAAAAAAATATTTTTAGAAAGTAATGAAGGACATCGGCAGTCTCATTGTAGGAAAATAAAGTCATATTTTAGATTTATTTTCAGATCGATCATGATTCGAGTTTATTTAAGTAATATTTATTTTACTTTATTTAAGTAATATTTAATATCTATAAATTGGGAGCGATCTGGTTTGTTTAGATATTTTATCTATTATTTTATCTATTATGGGTTTATCTATTATATGACTAAACATTCTTTTTAAAAAAAAAAAATCGATGTGTAAACGCTGGACATTTTACTCACAAACTGAATAAAAGTGCGAAACACTTTTATGTTAAGTTTGTGACTAAAATGTCCAGAGTTTACACATCGATAAATTCTTCAAAAATAATGTTTGATTTTTATTATTCCAATTCGTTCCCTGTATCATCAATTTCAAAAAATTGAATAGTTTTCCCGCACTATATTATTTATTTTCAGGCTCGTATGTATACATAGCGTTTTTTGATTTATAGATGTGTAAATTCTCGTTTCGATTTATTTTTGTCCGATCAAAACAATTGCATTAAATAACATTGGAATTATTATGGATATAACAATGACAATTTTTGTCACAATACTACATACTATAAAAAAATTATTTAATTATTCTTATCGTTTTGCATTTCTTTGTTAAAATTCAATTCGTCACATGGCCTGTAGCCTTGCTCCATCATAATGATCCACTACTGGTCAGGGGTATTGTATACGGCACAATAAACTTCATTTAAAACCACTACCTACGTTTACATACCTTCACCCTATAATTTAAACACCCTGAGGTCACCGTGAACGCCCAGTAATTTGGGCACTTAACTATACATAGTACCTTATAATATGTATGTTGAATCAATTATTTCAGACACCAAAGTGGGGTTAAAAGTTGAAAGCAGTGACTATTTGTATATTTAACTGACGCAAGGATTCCGTATTTATTGACACATAAGCTCATATGTCTGTTAAGTCTTATATATACATCAAATATTACATTAGATTCTGTTTTACATTACTTACATGTGCAGATTTGAAGTTTTGCTTCTCCTTCTAGTGGATAAATGTGATAACTGCGTGGGAAAATTTAATAGGTTACAAAAACTTTAAAAACTTGTGGTCACTTGTTTGAGACATGCCGAATTTAAATAAAATTCACTTGAACTGTAAAATAAAATGTGTCAGTTTTCATTCGAAGTTTCAGCTGACCGTTGAAATGAACATCGATTATTTTTTCTTATATAAAAATCATTGTCTAAAATTACTTATTTATGAAAATCGTGAATAGGATTAGTCAGAAGGCTCACTGCCAATAACAATTATTTAAAAAAAAAAAATAATATCAAAATTAAAATCCGAATGAATATTTTTTACCATAGCTTAATATACAATTTTAAAAACAGAAATATGTGCCCAATATATCATCATACCGATTTCAAAATTTCATCATATGAAGACTGTTTGTATGTGTCTAGCATTTACAACCCATCGAATGCATTGCTATTCTACAAACTAAAACTATATGATACATCGTAATAGCTCCGGTAAACATATTCACAGGACTGTAAATCCCAAACCTCAATACAAATATTCACGTATTTCAGAAATCTGTACAAGTGAAATTAAAGATAATTCTACTTGCCGATGAAAAGTCATATTTGTCGGATGACGAGAGCCCAGAGAATACAACATCTTGGAACATTTCGGGCGGCTCCAGGTTGTTTCTTTTGGATCTCTGTGTTTCGTCATCACTGTTATTTCCACCATGGATGTAAGGCAGCTTTGACCACTTGACCTCCTGAAGCAGTTTCAGACCCGTGTAAGCCTCCAGGGAGATCCACAGAGCAGCTATACTGATGGCGGACAAAACAAACAGTAAAATGTATATTATTCTAAGATGAAAAAGCACTCTATGTGTCTCCATCTTACAAACCACATCACAAAAAATGTTCTATTCATACAGATGGCGGAAATATAACTAGTCAACCAATAACGAGATATACAGCAAGTCGTAATCATTCAACAGAATTTCTCTAATGGGTTTAGATAAACTATTGTCTGTCTAATGCACATGCAGGAGAAAAGCAATAAGTCCTTGTTAAAAGGTTAATGTATATCTTGCTGATCAAATGATTTTATCATTTTGTCTGTAACATAGGCGTGATTTACTGTATATAATGAGCGCCCTGGTATTAGTGTGGGATTGAGGTAGATCTACCGATAAGACCCCAGTAATCTTCTGTACTCAAAACACCCTTCTCACAGCCAACAGGGGAACCCCATTGCTTTTAATGAGTTGGATGAGAGGTGGGATAATGACGTCACATGTGTTCTGCAACAAGTGACCATTGCATTGATAAAGACATCATGGCACCAAACTCCGTAATATTCAGATTCATGGTCATCCATAGTGCTTCAACGTATTTTTCGCAAGTTATTCAGTGGACTGATTTTACGTAGCTGAGTTATAGTAATCATAAAGTTTTTCAATGATCATTCTAACTGCTTAATATGTTCAGAATAATGTATGTATAATTATGGAGTGGGAGTGGCGTTCACAGCCAAATGTTTCCACGCACTTTGGTCATGTATTGGTGCTACCTAATGTCAAAAGTTCATTTTTTGTGCAGTCGAATATCCAATAAATTAGTTAGTACCAGTACTTCGAAATCATCAAACTGATTTTCATGAGATCTGCCTGAACCATTTAGAATTACGTAATCATTAAAATGCGCCTTCAATTCCCAGTACTCTTCGTTGTTTTTATTTATCTAAATCCACTTGCTTTACTTCGCAAACATTGCAGATGCATTTTATAAATATAAACAATCTCGCACTAACACTTATCCAAGACGAAATCCTTTATGTTCTTATAGTCGATTGAACGAATGTCTATTTGCACCGATCGCTTCGTAACATGTACTATCAATATGAAGTACATGACCGCGTATGAAGAGTTCTGATTTTCATGTTTTTGGCCATGTTTTCTAGGGAGAAAATTGGGACACGTTCTAGGGGTTGATTCACAGAGACAGAGGGGGGGGGGGGGGAGAGAATATACAATGTACCTTGTACCCTTTTCATATCAGATCAAGGGCCAAAGACTAATATGGTGATATTGGTGTCTGGGGTTGATACATGTAGGCTGATATTGGTGTCTGGGGTTGATAGGCTGATATTGGTGTCTGGGGGTTGATAGGCTGATATTGGTGTCTGGGGTTGATATATTGATATTGGTGTGTGGGGTTGATAGGCTGATATTGGTGTCTGGGGTTGATAGGCTGATATTGGTGTCTGGGGTTGATATTCTGATATTGGTGTCTGGGGTTGATATTCTGATATTGGTGTCTAGGGTTGATAGGCTGATATTGGTGTTTGGGGTTAATAGGCTGATATTGGTGTCTGGGGTTAATATTCTGATATTGGTGTCTGGGGTTGATAGGCTGATATTGGTGTGTAGGGTTGATATTCTGATATTGGTGTGTGGGGTTGATAGGCTGATATTGGTGTCTGGGGTTGATATACAGATATTGGTGTCTGGGGTTGATATTGGTGTCTGGGGTTGATATTCTGATATTGGTATTTGGGGTTGATTGGCTGATATTTGTCTCTGGGGTTGATAGGCTGATATTAATGTCTGGGGTTGATAGGCTGATATTGATGTCTGGGGTTGATATTCTGATATTGGTGTGTGGGGTTGATATTCTGATATTGGTGTCTGGGGTTGATATTCTGATATTGGTGTCTGGGGTTGATAGACTGATATTGGTGTCTGGAGTTAATAGGCTGATATTGGTGTCTGGGGTTGATATTCTGATATTGGTGTTTGGGGTTGATAGGCTGATATTGGTCTGTGGGGTTGATAGGCTGATATTAATGTCTGGGGTTGATAGGTTGATATTGGTGTCTGGGGTTGATAGGCTGATATTGATGTCTGGTGTTGATATATTGATATTGGTGTGTGAGGTTGATATATTGATATTGGTGTGTGGGGTTGATAGGCTGATATAGGTGTCTGGGGTTGATATTCTGATATTGGTGTCTGGGGTTGATAGGCTGATATTGGTGTCTGGGGTTAATATATTGATATTGGTGTCTGGGGTTGATATTCTGATATTGGTGTCTGGGGTTGATAGGCTGATATTGGTGTTTAGGGTTGATAGGCTGATATTGGTGTTTGGGGTTAATATTCTGATATTGGTATCTGGGGTTGATAGGCTGATATTGGTGTCTGGGGTTAATATATTGATATTGGTGTCTGGGGTTGATATTCTGATATTGGTGTCTGGGGTTGATATTCTGATATTGGTGTCTAGGGTTGATAGGCTGATATTGGTGTCTGGGGTTGATATACTGATATTAATGTCTGGGGTTGATATATTGATATTGGTGTGTGGGGTTGATAGGCTGATATTGGTGTCTAGGGTTGATAGGCTGATATTGATGTCTGGAGTTGATAGGCTGATATTGGTGTGTGGGGTTGATAGGATGATATTCGTGTGTGGGGTTGATAGGCTGATATTGGTGTCTGGGGTTGATAGGCTGATATTGATGTCTGGTGTTGATATTCTGATATTGGTGTCTGGGGTTGATATTCTGATATTGGTGTCTGGGGTTGATATTCTGATATTGGTGTCTAGGTTTGATAGGCTGATATTGGTGTGTGGAGTTGAAACGCTGATATTGGTGTGTGGGGTTGATAGGCTGATATTGGTGTCTGGGGTTGATAGGCTGGTATAGGTGTCTGGGGTTGATATTCTGATATTGGTGTCTGGGGTTGATAGGCTGATATTGGTGTCTGGGGTTGATAAGCTGATATTGATGTCTGGTGTTGATATTCTGATACTGGTGTGTGGGGTTGATAGGCTGATATTGGTGTATGGGGTTGATATTCTGATATTGGTGTGTGGGGTTGATAGGCTGGTATAGGTGTTTGGGGTTGATATTCTGATATTGGTGTCTGGGGTTGATAGGCTGATATTGGTGTCTGGGGTTGATAAGCTGATATTGATGTCTGGTGTTGATATTCTGATACTGGTGTGTGGGGTTGATAGGCTGATATTGGTGTATGGGGTTGATAGGCTGATATTGGTGTCTGGGGTTGATAAGCTGATATTGGTGTCTGGGGTTGATATTCTGATATTGGTGTTTGAGGTTGATAGGCTGATATTGGTGTCTGGGGTTGATAGGCTGATATTGGAGTTTGGGGTTAATATTCTGATATTGGTGTCTGGGGTTGATAGGCTGATATTGGTGTGTGGGGTTGATAGCCTGATATTAGTGTTTGGGGTTGATAGGCTGATATTGGTGTCTGGGGTTGATATTCTGATATTGGTGTTTGAGGTTGATAGGCTGATATTGGTGTCTGGGGTTGATAGGCTGATATTGGAGTTTGGGGTTAATATTCTGATATTGGTGTCTGGGGTTGATAGGCTGATATTGGTGTCTGGGGTTGATAGGCTGATATTGGTGTGTGGGGTTGATAGCCTGATATTAGTGTTTGGGGTTGATATTCTGATATTGGTGTCTGGGGTTGATATTCTGATATTGGTGTTTGGGGTTGATAGGCTGATATTGGTGTCTGGGGTTGATAGGCTGATATTGGAGTTTGGGGTTAATATTCTGATATTGGTGTCTGGGGTTGATAGGCTGATATTGGTGTCTGGGGTTGATATTCTGATATTGGTGTCTGGGGTTGATATATTGATATTGGTGTCTGGGGTTGATAGGCTGATATTGGTGTGTGGGGTTGATAGGCTGATTTTGGTGTCTGGGGTTGATATTCTGATATTGGTGTGTGGGGTTCATAGGCTGATATTGGTGTCTGGGGTTGATATTCTGATATTGGTGTGTGGGGTTGATAGACTGATTTTGGTGTCTGGGGTCGATATTCTGATATTGGTGTCTGGGGTTGATAAGCTGATATTGGTATCTGGGGTTGATATACTGATATTGGTCTCTGGGGTTGATACAGGGTGGGATATGGTAAAGGGTATGTATTATTATGTATTACAGACTTAGTGAAAAAATACAAAACACTTTTTTATTGAACAAAAAAAAATGATAATTTCTATGAAACAACTACAGTCAAACAACAAAACTTTGATATAAATTTGATATTTGACACAAAAATACAGTAACAACTTAAAATTATAACAACAGCAATTTAAAGATTCACAGATTTGAATCTTCATCCAACTGGAATCAAAGACCCCCGACATACCGCTCTGAAGTGTCCGATGACATTACTATAATTGTTCATTATATACAATTCATATCTAATCTCCTCATAAATGATATCACCCTGTACCTTTAAATAATTGCAAAATCTTAAGTTTACTACACACTTGCATATATGTTGAATTAGAAAAATCGCAAACAAAAATGCTATAAACTTTTATATAATCATGACATTAACAATTTAAGATTTTAACATGCTAAAAATTATAATTTAGAGAGTGACAAGTGTTTACGTGCCGATCAGTACATGTACACACACTATAGGATTTATCAGACGTGCGCAATCCCCAGCAGCGATCATCTAAAATACAGATGAAGTTAGATCCTTTGATCCGCTCATCTACTATCGCTACACATAGGTAGCGATAGTAGATGAGCGGATCATAGGATATAATTCTAATTAGATTGAACAACATCTGGTCTAGTAAATGTTTGATTATTACTTGTTTATTTTGTACTCTCTCTCTCTCTCTCTCTCTCTCTCTCTCTCTCTCTCTCTCTCTCTCTCTCTCTCTCTCTCTCTCTCTCTCTCTCTCTGAATTACCTGTGATTAGTATTGTATTCGTTACTCTGATGAGTCAGTTGGCTCTTGCCAAGAAATAAAGAAAGAAAGAAAAAACCTACAGTTTTGGTACTTTTTCGTAGCATAATTAAAATAGTATAAAGTGTATTTCTTACAATGAAAAACAGTGAATAATTTATAAGTGTTAAAACACAACATGTGATTTTTTTCAAGCTCCCCGACACAGGCTAAGGCACGGTCAGAGTATTCAAACTAATACAACAAAGAGGCAAATAAAATTGTCAAAAAGACCTTCAATAGAATTCAGCATGAACTTTTTACGACCTCAAGTATGCTTGCTTTATATCTTTGTGGTATAGCTACTGATTTAGAGCTACGAAAGCCCAGAAGGCTCCTTTTTTTTTTTAAATAAGACCGGGTCGGACACTACCGGTGTTGTAGCATAGAATTTCCCCCGCATAGACTTTACCCCCGGAAAAACGGGCCCGGGATAGACATTCCACCCCCCCCCCCCCCCCCAGAAAGATGGGCCTGGCATAGAATTTCCCCCTAGGAAGAATTAACCCGGGCCCAATTTTTCCCCATAGGAAAAACCGTCCCAGTATAGAATTTCCCCCTACAATGTAAATGACAGTACGCTTTCCCCCCCTTCTTAGATTTTAGCTATATATCTGTTTCCAGTTCTAATGCTAGAATTCTCTAGCTTATCTAGACCCAGGAATTCTTATTATTTTTTAATTTTGAGCAGGGTCTTGTGTATCACAATCATCATCTTATGTTTGTTTGGGTTTTTTAAAAAGGAAATTATTCAAATCGTGTAATGGTATATCAAAATTCATTCAGACATCTCAAGTATTTGCTGTTATTTACCAGTATCTAACATCTGAAATAGTGAAGTTGGGAAGAAGTTAATGTTTTCTTAATTTAAAATTTCTAATTTAAATAAACTTGAGAATTAAATTACTTTTATTTATACAGTGCATCTATATTTTAATTGTATATCTTATAGTCGATATTTTACGAAAAATCCTAATGATATTGACCATTGTTAAAGTATTTTGGGAAGCATATTGTATTTACAATATGCATTTCAAAGTTTTCAGCGTGTAAACCCAACTTCAACATCTCAACAACAAAAATTCGTTTGTTTTATGAATATCGTAATATTGATGAGCGCATATCTATTTCATTAAACTATAACAAATGAAATCCGGAAACCGGAGGGGTGACATTCTATACCAGGGCGGTTTTTCCGCCCAAGGGGAAACTCTATACTGACTTATGAACAATCATCGTAGCTAGAATCCTGCTTTGTTCTAACCAAATTTTGAGTGTTATAAGTGGATATTGAATGATCTTGCAAGATCCGATTGTGTTTTCATTCATGTACATGTACCTCTACAATAGATAATATATTAAATACTGAGGTTTATAACTCGTAATCTACATTTTTATAACAACGGGTGAAGGAAATTGGGTACAAAAGACCGCGGGTCATGGTACACTAGACCGCGGGTTTCCTTCTGTTCGGTGATATTAAAAACGTGGATATATACATGTATGCACTGTGAAATTGTCGTTTTTAGATAATAAATGATAAATTTTCGTCTTGATAGACTGCGATAATGAAAGGTAACTCATTACATTATCATACATACAGTGAAAATCTATCATGCATCTCTTTTGTTTTCCATATTTCTCAATGATCTGGTTGATTTTATGTCGCATTCATATAGTGGCCTCAATGATGTTTGTAATATTGCACAGTTGGTGTTTGATGATTCAGACATTGAAGTATATTTTAAGTTATATTTATTGTTATATGCTGACGACACTGTAATATTAGCTGAATCTGCAGAAGAACTACAATCTTCTTTTAATGCAATATTCTTGTATTGTCAGACTTGGAATCTGGGGGTAAATGCTGAGAAATCCAAAGTCATTTTTGTAAGAATCGTAATGTACACAATAGAATTACAAACCTTTGATTTTTCCTCATGAACAAAAATATGAACTGCCCATGTCTGCTTTCCAAGTATATCCGACCCGATGACTTGAAACCTGTCAATAATAATACATGGGATTGATAAACTTTAAGATTTTTTTTCAAGGCCCGTGTGCGATCTTTATTACACTACAAAGTTTTCCATTGGGTTTTTTTTCCAATCAGCATCCTTATATCGTTTAGAGTGGCTAAATGTTAAACGCCCATATTAAGGAAGAGTGGACCCGAACACACACACCTCTCCACATCCGACATTGGTAGATGAAAATAAATATGTTTGCCTATAGTTTATGTACTTTCGGTAGAGGTAAATACTATGTGTTATTCCCGCAAATTGGGGGAAATTGTATGTAGTGACCCACCCACCCACCCCCTCCGCGGGAATAAATCTGGATTCTCGTATGTATATATATCAAGCATCCGCATGGCAAGCCCTTTTACTATCTATTCGAAAAATAAGATATCTCTTTAGATTAAAGAGATATCTCTTATTTAAAGAGGTATTTCTTTAAAATGAGAGATATCTGTTAAATTTAAGAGATATATCTCTCTAAAAAGATATATCTCTTTCACTTAAAGAGATATCTCTTTCACTCAGAGATATATCTCTTTCACTTAGAAAGATATCGCTTTTATTTTAGAGTATCCCTTACACTTAAAGAGATATCTCTTTCGCTTGGAGTGATATATCTTTCAATTACTTTAAGAAATATCTCTTTCAATTAGAGATATATCTTTTTCACTTTGAGAGATATCTCTTTCAATTAGAGATATAGCTCTTTTATTTTGAGAGAGATTTTCTTCTCTCCAAGAATTCCTAGAGAGATATATTTCAAAGTATAAGAGATATATCTTTAATCGTTCAAAAAGAGATATCTCTTTTCAATATTTTTTATTAGTTTGAATACTTAAGGAATTTCCCCTCCTACCATGATGGCTGCAATCCTGGGATATTTTGAAGTGTATACAGGTAACAAAAAAAAAAAAAAAAAGACAATAAATGGATAAAATATGTGAGCTAGACTGGATTTATATTTACAGTTATACCAAATTATGTTTCCCCAACCACCTCTTTAACCTTTTCCGCCATTTTTACACTAAAAGTATTTTGATTGGTTAAAAACATGGTCACATCATATCAATGGCGATGCAACGGGGATAAGTCATAATGATCACCGGGGGAAACATTTAAAGAGTTAAGTTAAAGAGAAATCTATTTTTGAAAATTTAAAGGGATATATCTCTAGTTTAAAGAGATATCTCTTTTTACATTTATAGAGAGATATCTCTTTACGCTAGAGAGATATCTCTTTAGCTTTAAGAAATATCTCTCAAAGAGAAAGAGATATATCTTGTTTAAAGAGATACCTCTTTTGGTTAAAGAGATATCTCCCTAGCGTAAAGCGATATCTCTCTAATTTACAGAGATATCTCTACAACCAACAGAGATATCTCTCTAGTGTAAATAGATATTTTTTTTTATTTAAAGAGATATCTAATTTTACGAATAAATAGTAAAAGGGCTTACCATACACCCGCCCTATTGATAACCAATATCTTATTAAGATTAAAAGTATTTCAAGAATTAAACGTATAGTATACCAAAAAGCTATGCATGTCCTCTTATAACTATGTTATATGCACAGCGCCATTGAATCTATTAATTATGTTCCCTTGATATTTGTTTGCAATATATCTTCCCTGAATATAATTAGGATTGATTTCTTGTCTGAAGTTGCTTATACATGTAACTTTGTTCTTAGTGTCCAAATTCCGCGTTTCCGCTTTCGTAGTGTCCAAATTCCGCGTTCGTATTGTCCAAATTCCGCTTTCGTAGTGTCCAAATTCCGCTTTCGTAGTGTCCAAATTCCGCGTTCGTAGTGTCCAAATTCCGCGTTCGTAGTGTCCAAATTCCGCTTTCGTAGTGTCCAAATTCCACATTTGTAGTTTCCAAATTCCACATTCTTAGTACATGTATCTTTCTCTTTAGGTAACCCGCGGTCCTTTGTGCCCAATTTCTTTCACTCCTATATACATGTAGTACAAAAAGAAATGATTTCTTGTTTTAGTGGTTGTTGCTGAATAACTTGAAGAATGTTGTTTGAAATATAAAAATCGAGGCGTTATAAGCCGAGGCGACACCGATCAGGTTATACTCAAATTATAGCCTCTTACCAGGATACGTCTCTTATCTATATACATGTACAGTAGACGTTAGGGATGCACTTTCTGTGTCTTGTTGAAATTCAACCATGTTTTATAACTAATCAATCAATTCCTTGAAGCTGTCGCTGAGTTTATTCAAGAAAGAAATAGGTATGAACTGCGATGCTTCAAGCCGGCGTGAAGAATTAAAATTCATACCGCATGCATTCTCAAAACTGAAATTTAGTTTTTGTGTTTATATTCCACATTCACTTCGCTCGGAATTCCCATCTGTTAAAACAGATGTACGTACTATATTCAAGATTCATACGCACAGTATTCACAACTGTATCGCATTCATTGGCAATCATTACAGTTGGGAAAGATATGAAAGGCAAAATCATAATTGGAAATGTAAATATTCTAATATGGTAACCGGTTGTGTTAATGCAATTCAGGTTCGTAGAAGGGGGGGGGGGGCTTTCCCCAGTCCCGCATTTTCCAACATACATATATAAGATATAATTGCCGACCGGTCACACCCACCGTGAGCCCGATAAGATAAGTCGTACGTTGAATTAAATTTACCACTAAAATCACTCTTTAGGAATATAAAAATTACATGCAAGAATCCGGAACAATACAATGATATGACAAGTCGTTTCACTATTTATTCGAAAAAGAGATATCTCTAACTTTGAGAGGTATCTCTTTAACTTTGAGAGATATCTCTTTAACTTTGAGAGATATCTCTTTAACTTTGAGAGGTATCTCTTGAACTTTTGAAAGATATCTCTTAAAGTTAAAGAGATTTCTTTTTACCGATGCAAAATAGACAGCTCTTAAAGTTAAAGAGACATCTCTTTCAAAAAATGGAATAGAGATATCTCTTTAACTTTTAGAGATATCTCGTAAAGTTAAAGACAAGACTCTACTGTTTACTCCCTTATATGACCTTTGCCTTTTGTATGACATAATAAGTGCACGTGATTAAAATGGCTGAACATGTATATGTAGAGGAGGTCGTCTCTACCGTAATGAACAGTAGATCTAGTAGACTTATTTTGACAAAGTAAACAAAAAATTGTATATCTGTATAAGAAGTTTGTCCAATCAAAAAGAAGCTCACGTGCATGAGCGTGCAGATTGGTAATTTTGACGATGCAAATCAGTTAAGGGTCTCAATATCTATCTATGATATGAATATCAAGCCATTTCAATGAACAACAAAAAAGTTAGACTGATTCCAAAGTTAGTCTACAAATTTTGTAATGCACGTGCATGCGCATGCACGCGCGTGCAGACAAAATAAATATCATTTTTCATATAAACAAATGATATACTATCATCCTATTTAGGTTTCATATCGATCCCTTTAACATTCTGATTTTCCATTTTTTGTACCAAAATTGCAGTGCACGTGTGTGCGCGTGCATGCATGTGCAGACAAAATGACTACCGTTATGCACATCTACAAACCCTATACTATCATCCTGGAAAGTTTCATATCGATCCCTTTTGTAGTTTCTGAAGGTCGTCTTGTCATAAAGAATCTATATACAAAATATGAAAGCCCTATCTTGAATACTTCTGAAAGCAGTTAATATGTTACATTTTCTGAAAAAGTAGGTCGAATTTGAAAGATTTTCCTTATATACTCGTGCGTAAAAGTTTAATTCCCTATTGTGGCCAAAACCTCATCGTCGAATACCCAAGGGTGATCTCCATGCTCTCACCAGAGGGTGCGTTACGCAAGTTTCACTTACACCTCTGCCAACGCTTGGAATCAGATGATAATATAATCACATGATATAAACAATCATTCTCGTTTCCTTTCCCTTTAAAAGTTCTGGCAACAGGTGATACATCAGACTCTTTTCATAGCCCACTGACACTTTGTACATTTTTACCATTTAAGTGTTTGTCTCTTATTTTACAAGTTTTATCGTATTTTGAACAGCCTTTCTCACTAACGATTCCAAGTTTACATTCAAATCTCCACCACGTGAATGTCCTACATTCATACGCATATTACGAAGTACATGTAGTCCCAAATTTAGAATCAGAAAACGGCAATTTTATACAATTTAATTGCACCAAAAGCATTTCATGATATGATTAAACATTTAGTCCAAAACATAAATGTTGGATATTAGAAACTTTTACAAGATTTCTGTAAAAAGCCGTTGACAGAGGTGTAGTGAGAGTAACGCACGGAACTCTGGGTAGAGAATGGGGGTGATCTCGTCTTTTACTCATCACCCGTGGGAAAACTCGCCGAAAAATCATCGTATGTAATTAATAAGCGCGGGTCATTTGATTGGTTGTTGCACGGAGTCGCGATGGTATATTAACGAATCAAAGTTTATGTTACGATGTATGTTCAGCAATGACAAAAACTTTTCCGTATTAACGCACAGATTGCAAATAAATCCACTCACCGGTGCATTTCGCAGTTTGAGAAAGGCACTCCCACATAATTTTTGACTGGTATGTGATATAAGTGACCTGTACGACTCGACTAGTCTTCAATCGTTTTAAACAAAATGCAAATTTTAACGGGCGTCAAGGTATTTAGCATAAGTAGCAAACTAATAAACATATTTTCATAATTGAAGAGTTCAAACTTTCTGATTGGTAGTCTATAATCAACAGATTAGGATATTTTACGACGATATTTCGGCGAGTTTACCCACGGATGATGAGTAAAAAACGAGATCACCCGTGGGTATCCAACGATGACAAAACCTATGTCTGGATGCCAAAATTTTACATGTAACAAACTAAAATTTGCACTATGTTAGAGAGCTGCCATGTAAATTTGAATTTCCCTGGCCTAGTGGTTCTTGAGAAGATTCCCCCTATATATTTGTATATATGTAAAACTTTGTTTCCCTATTGTGGCCCTACCATACATCCGGGAGCCAGGATTTAAAAAAAAAGATTGAATCAGCACTATGTCAGGAAGCTTTCATGTAAATGTAGACTGTTCTGACCCAGTGGTTCTTGAGAAGATTTTAAAAGTTTTTCCCTATATATTCCCATTAAAATTTCAATCTCCTATTATGGCCCCATCCTACCCCCGGGGATCATATATTTAACAAACTTGAATCTGCACTATGTCAAGAATCTTTTTTAAATTCCAGACTCTCTGGCCCAGTGGTTCTTGAGAAGAAGAGTTTTAAATGACCCCACCGTAATTTTGGATTTTTTTGTGATTATCTCCCCTTTGAAGGGCACATGGTCCTTCATTTGCACAAACTTGAATCCCCTTCACCGAATGATGCTTTTTGCCAAGTTTGGTTGAAATTGGCCCAGTGGTTCTAGAGAATACGTTGAAAATATGAAAAGTTTACAGACGGACATACGACGGACAACCGGTGATCAGAAAAGCTCACTTGAGATTTCAGCTCAGGTGAGCTAAAATCCCGCCACTCTCATTTCTAAATGTCAAACTGCACGGTCAGACGCTACCATTGTATGCGCGGGATTCGATCCATGAGCTTCCGGTCATAAAGTTAACTGTCTAACCACTGAACTGATTCACACGAGTTGGTAATCATTTAACATTCAGTTCGAAACATACCAAGGAATCATACTAAAAGAACCCACAATGTACAAAAAATAATCATAGATTATCACTTGCGCATGGTATAGAAAGTTGGTAGAATATTTTCACCCAATCAGTAAAATCAAAATTCAAATCTCTATTTTAATTTCATTGGAAGATATTTTTTGGACGAAAATATTGTTGCAATTCTACTCGACGCGCCTCGGTTGTATGGGCGCTGGAAAGGGTAAAGAAGACATTAATGCAAAACGAACAATCATTTTTCAAAAACATGCTGAAATACAAAATCAATAGATTCGGTTGCAAAACCAACGATCGCCGATGCAAAACCAACGATCATTGAATCAAAACCATCGATCACCGATGCACTACCAATCCTGTCTTTTTTGCATGTCATCTAATGTCAATTCAGTTAATGACTGTTGGTTTTGCATCGGTGGTCGTTGGTTTTGCAACGGAGTCTGTTGATTTTATTTTAAGCTGGTTTGTTTTTTATTTCAGTATGTTTTTGAAAAATAATTGTCCATTTTGCATTATCGTCTTTTTTACCCTTTCCACCGCCATACAGTTGACAATGAATTTTTCAGGGTGAAAATCTTAACTACTTGCACTATTAATTTATATAATATCATTTTATATTCAGCAATTTTGATATAGAAAACCCATATGAGAAAAATCTCTGGAATTCTGTAGCTCAGGTTTTGTTACTGAATAATTATTGAAGTATCTAATGAAATAACAGAACAGTTTAAGTGAACATGTCATTTATTACCATGATCAAACAAATGACGCAAAAAACCAAGATGACGCAATAGACCAAAATAGACTGGGACAACTTTGAAAATACAAACATTCGTTTATTAAAGATAAGGTTTGCAAACGAGCAAATGAACATGTAAATTACACAAATTGATCCCATTAAATATACATTAAAAACCACTAATAATATCAAAAAGGTGGCGCACAAAAAAGGCTGCAAAGCAATGAAACATGCGAACAAGTTACATGTAAGTTGCTGCGTCATCTCATTTCATTATCCAGATCTAATCAGCTGTGCTTGTCGATTTACCCCGACTTGTATTCCATACAGTCTGCGGCCTTCGTATAACCAATACTGCTCGATTTACCCCGACT
Organism: Ostrea edulis; assembly: GCF_947568905.1. Classification (NCBI taxonomy): domain Eukaryota; kingdom Metazoa; phylum Mollusca; class Bivalvia; order Ostreida; family Ostreidae; genus Ostrea; species Ostrea edulis. The sequence continues at coordinate 74,080,445 of NC_079168.1, forward strand.
TGTATTCCATACAGTCTGCGGCCTTCGTATAACCAATACTATATGGAGGTAGCCTGTACTTTAAACACGGTAACAATTAATGATTCCATAAAATTAAACATAAAATCTGAGGATCTCAAGTATACTTACTCAGCATGTTTGCTGACTAACGCTTCATGGCCCTATAAAAGGTTTCTATATGTATCCCAAATGCATGTCTAGATTTGTGAAGTTTACTAAGGCATTTAATATAACTTTAAAAAAATTTACTGCAAAACTTTAAAAAAAAAAAATAAAAAAAAAATTAAACGCTCAACTTCATCATAGTAGTTGATGAGACTAGGATGTCATAATACTTAACACGGAAAACACCATCGGATGTGACCGCCCTCAAATACTCGGTGAGAACAACAGCAAACCCTCATACTCGTATATTACCTCCATCAAAAACGGTGATGGATCTGGCCAGGTTTTTGGAGCTTGTGATTATTTCTCTTGCAACTTTTGGAACTCGGTATTTAGTTCATTGTGAGGTGTTCACGGAATCTGAACAGTCGGCTATTGATGAGGCGATTGAGGAGCTAATGAACTGCAGAAAAATTCCAGGTAGGTCCTGCAATCTTTGGCAGAGAACGGCGTCAGTAGAAATGTTGGGAATGCTTAAAAAGGAGAAACAACACCAAGCCATTATTTACTTTGATATTTTATATGAATGAGTAACATGTGGAGAAATTTCTATTGTTGTAATGAATTTGGGTATATTGATACAATTTGTCGATGCCAATAGCAATGAAGTCGTACATGTATGTTATTTAAATATCAGAAAAACCACCGCTGTAGGAAATTCGTCATCAATATTGAACTATCAAAATAGAGATATGAGGATGCATATGTATTTTGAATTTGCTTTCAATGCATTCATTATATACATCTGCAATATCAGGTCTCCAACTTCCGTGCTTCGCCCGTTTTCTATACATTATTTGTGTAAGCGTTTCGGTGATCATTCAATTGAGCATTCTAGTATTTGGCCGCATTCGCTGAATGCGTTTCACGGCAGATGTACAGTATAAATGGAACCTTACTATCTACAATATTAAAGTTAAAATCTGATTTGTAGTAATATCGGTAATCAGAATGGTTTCCATATAAAACCGTTTTGATTTAATTAGTCTTTCCATGACACACAAGAAGTTGCGTACTTGAAATACATTGTTAAGGACTGAAAGCCGTGTCTCTCAGAATAAATGACATCATTTAAGAAACATATAGAATACAATGCATCTCTTTCTACAAAATCTTAAGTTAAAAGTGTACTGTACAAAATATCAAAAATTGACAATCAATGACAAAATATCTTTGTTTTACAGGCCTGGGGTTAAGTATCGTCAAAAACGACGAGTCCTTTGCAAAAGGTTATGGAATGGCGGACGTAGAGGATGAACTGGCGATGACAGAGAACACTTTGATGTGCATCGGGTCCACGACTAAAGCTTTCACCAGCGTCCTCTTGGGCATACTTATTACAGAGAACAGCAAACAGGGCGGAACGTGAGAAATATTACAACCATGAATAATGACGTCAAAAGTGCTTATAACAAAATTGAGTCGTTCCTAGCAATAAGGGGCCTTAAGTCATTAAATGCTATAGTATGAACTATGGAAAACAATCCCTCAAAATATGAGTAATATGATTGTTGTTCTAAAATATATTAGGCAATCAAAGATGACAACTAATTGGTGATTGGTAATCATGGATCTTTCTTTATGACGTCACATTATTTCATTATAGCGTTTTTAAAACGACATTGTTGGATAAGATAAGGGTATTTTTTGCTAGGAACAACTCAAATGATACACTAATAATAAACATGATGAAATTGTTGATGAACATGTGAAGATAACAAACAGCGATCAATCCCAGAAATCCTATTAAGAATGCAAAATTAAGAAAAGAGCAACCACGGACCCCTGGACATACAGAGGTGTGTCAGGTGCCTAGGAGTAAGCATCCCCTGTTGACCGGTCACATCCGCCGTGAGCCCTATATCTTGATTAGGTAAACGGAGTAATCTACAGTCAAAATCAGTATGTAAAACGGTCTAACAATTGGTATAAAACAAGTCAAATAACATTCGATTCAGCGATAACATGATATAAAAAACAACATACATTAATGGATAGAACCTAATCCAATGAAACCCATGAAATTTTCATTGCATGTAAAACGCAAAATGTAACGGTGCTTATTATGATATAGTTATATAGCACCTGCTATTCAAACAATTTTTGATCACGACCCCTGCAATGTCAAATATACGTGGCACAGTCGCTCTTTCGTGATACCCTTATATGTTGAAATGAATGAAAGCCGTGAGTTTTCCTAGTGAAAATGGTTTACTTTGTTAAGGAGGACCACGCACTTGATCAATCCAATGCTGGGTGGGGAATGCATATAAACGAAGAACTCGGTCTATCTATCGTTTGATGACATCTGTAAACTTTTCAGTTTATCATGGACGACAACGTTACGTGAGATATTTGGTGACGACTTCAATCTGACCTCTGACCCTGTCATAAGTTCACAGGTCACACTAGCCGACCTTCTCTCACATCGTTCTGGCGTTGCCTCCGTGGACGCTTTGTTGATGGCACAGATATACTCGGAGGATTACGGAAAGAATCTGCTAGGGTAAGAGCAATCCAGAAATCTAAATATTTATGTTAACGTGTACTTTTTGTAAATGCCTGGTTAACATCGTATTAATTGGGAGATGATATGTTACACAGAGCCGCTAGAGCTGTTTTGTCGTTTACCGTCTTTTATCAATGATATCAAATGATCAGGGGTTTTGTGTGAAAATAAACACTTGTTGTAAGAATTTGCCCCTTTGTTCTGATTTCATTGTAAAAGATACCAGTTTGTTACTAAATGGTACCTCGTGTTAATTTCCTGTGTGTATTAGTCAAACTCTTTGTAAAATTGTATTTTTTCATTCTTTTTTTTGTCTCTCCAAAATTATGTTTAGTAATCTTTAATTGTTACCTTGCAGACGATTGCACTTATTACCAAAGAGGGGTCAGTTTCGCGGTCAGTTCAGTTACAACAATCTGATGTACGGCTTGGCAGGTCTGGCGGCCGAGACCTTAGGAGAGAAGCCATACTTCGAGTTACTAACTGAGAAAATACTTGACCCACTGGGTATATCGTCGGCCGTGTTGATAGACAACTTAGATTTCACTCAGAACCTTACCAGTAAACCGTATCAAATGATCAACGGAACAGTTAGAAAAGGAGACTCCAAATTCTACCGGTAATTACGAGTTTGTATAGTTCTAGATAGCCTGAGCATATATTACGTCATGTGATGTTCACATATTCATGATTTTATAATATAACCTAAAATAAAACAAGATGGATTCTTTAGTTATCTTAAGGCGATCTGTGTGTCATTAAACGACACTTTCAATTAATCACGTTTTCATTTGAGTCTTAAAATAACCGCAACTCGCACTTGTGGTATATTTCAGTAACGAGAAATATATTAGTCTCAGAACTGCCCCATCAAGTGTTCATGCATCGGTTTACCTCTCCATCGTTGGAGATACCACAACTGATCTCATCTCTCTACTCATGACATGTCATGAATAAACCAAACCACGTGGATTACGAGTAGAGAACCGCAGGCGTTCCATTGTGACACCCTTTACCAAGTAAACTTGAATATTGCTGGTCGCGCTATGAAGAATTACGATTCTTTATCTTATAAATAATGACGAATGTGTTACAGCGGGCAATATATAGGGAACTTCAACTGCCTCGCTAGTAAGCTAGCTTTTTCGGATGTTAAGCAACGGCGAGCGTGTTCAGAACGCCGCACGTTACAAAATGGTGGAAGCGTAGCGACTCAGTGTTTGGTGGTAGGCCTGCTTCAGATAGAGTCTCTTCGGATTTTTATGTATGAACGAGGTTTCGTCCAGTGATTGTCGTTATGAACGGCAGATGCCGTTGCTGAAGAGGTGCCAAACAATCAAAGAGCATCCATGCTAAAATTGGGGACGAAGCTTCCCTAAGCGAGGGGAAGTGTAGTAGACTTACCATTACCTTTTATTATTTATTGTACCGCATGTACCACCGATGGATGGTGTGAGTGAAAATAAATGAACTTGAACAGTATACATGTATTGGGAATTTTACTGCTTCACTAGTGAGCTATCTTTTCTAGTGACGTGGAAGAGTCTCTCTCTTGATCGCGCGAGATTAAGCAACGGCGAACGTGTCAAGACCGATGCACGTCACAAAAATTCCACCGCTGTCACCATTTTGTAAACTACATCGATCTGAACCTGCTCGCTGTTGCTTAACTGAGAGAGACTTGATCAACTTGCGTGATCAAGACTAAGAAAACTAGCTCACTAGCGAGGCAGTAGCTGCCTACACATGTACACTGTTCGCTACACTTGCATTGCATTTGATTTCCTGTGCCATCATATACTATCTTGAGTAAACTAAAACTGTGCTTTACATTAAATATTTTTTCGCTCAAAGGGTGGTTAAAGAAGGAGGTACTCTACATCGTCACAATGGCCGACTTCCTTTCAAAAAATGGATAAAAATATAAATATCAGCAATATTTGCCTATTCATTTAAAGATCTTCGCCTAGCCGAGTAGCTCAGTAGGTTAGCACGTCAACTGCAGAACTGTAGATTGAGGGTTCGAGTTTAGCAGGGGTTTTTACATTTTTTGCAGATTGCATTCTACTAAAACTGCATTTTTTGACTAAATAAATTTGAAAGTTTTCAATTTCGATATACATGTATTGTTGTACATATCCTCAACTTTTCATCCATGATATCAAATTTCTCTGGTGTAGCATACCTCCTTAAGGTTCATTGCAATCTCTGATTTATAAAACATTTCAAATGCAGTGGGTACCTTGTATGATCCTCTTCAATGTTTTCCCAATAACCGTGTAAGCGTGGTAAGAACGCCATCTAAAGATGGTCTCGCACGCTGCTAAGTGAATTCGTTCCGCAGGTCGCGAGTTCAACCCCAATTAGGGATAGATGTGGGTATCCAATTATAGCGAATTTTTCGGTGCTTTACATACTTAGGGCAGTTATGTTTATCTACGAATCAACTGCAGTCTCTCTTCATACACATACAATGATGTAATCATACAAGTCAAGGGATGCGATTCTAAATTTAGATTTGATAGTTATCGAATGGATTAGAATTGCTGACTGACAGTAGTTATAAGTAGCTTAAATCTACATCTTGTTGTAGGCTGGGTTCGTTCTCACCGGCAGGCGGACTATGCCTATCCCCATCGGACATCACCAAGTGGCTGCATTTCCTGAACAGTTACGGTAAAACGCCCTCTTATCAGAGCCTGGTCGGTAGTTTGACTTTCGTCGAAATGATTTATCCACAGGTGACAATGGACTTTCTGACCCAGCTAAGTTTTGGCTTGTTTGAACAATTTCCCGAGCCTTCCATCACATCGTGGTATGGTTTTGGATGGTTTGGAAGATTCTACAGGGGTCAGTATTACAATAAGCATCCATTTCCCTTTGTATTAGAAAAATACTATCTTTCTTACAGCGTGTCACTTCGCTGGATCGAGGCTTCCGATAGATTTCAATGAAACAGTTACGTTTTATTCTCAGTGACAAACTACTTCAAAAGAATGTGATTAAACACCACCACCCCCACCTCACCCCATCCGTAAGTGATATAACAGTTAACGAGTGGAATTTTCACATTGTTCTCAAAAGACACGCTATTTCAGGAATGATAGTAACTTTATCTTTAGACTTTACATAATTCAGTTCAAGTCTTTCTTGGTCAAGCAAGCATTTGCAAAAGAATACTTAGTGGTGTACATGTTGTAAGAGGTCGGTAGATAGCATGCTCACAACATTGTCTTGCTAGGCCCGAAATGTTTCCCAAACAGTGAGATTACTACACATAAAGCAAGAGTAAGTGATCAGAAGTCTTAGTCTTCTGCACATTACTTTAAATCTGTTAACTATTTCTTCTACAACCAGCTCATCACAATCCGCAATACATGTACTACATTTAAATGAATCCAGCCTACAGCAGGACTAAGTTATGTGCAGCTATAGCTATGATTTAAAATATCAGTTTATCACGAATTTCAGGAAACATCGACTTCTTTCATGGTGGATCCCTCTTCTCTTACTCCAGTGTGGTGGTTACAAACCCAACCAAACGGACAGGAATCGCTCTGACCCAGAATGGCCTGTATCCCATAATACTCACTATGGATCTCTATCCTCTAGCTTACTACATCAAGGACATCCTTGAAGGTCATACACCATGGCTGAACAAGTCAACTATCTGTTCCTACCCTGAACCTTGGCAGAGAGCCTATCGCAGCCCACCACCAGATCAAAATGTAGTCGACAAATATGTGGGAGAAACCGTGAATTTTACGGGGACTTTTAGTCACATTTTGTATGGGGAGGTTGTCGTGGAAGAGAATAATGCATCTCTGTATTTGATGTGGGGGAATATAATCAAAGGCACTCTCTATGACATTAAGAATTTGCAGTTCAAACTGAGGTTGAAGGATGATACATATCGTGTTCTTGGTCATGAATTAGGGTCAATAGCTGTTATATTTAGTGAGGAAATCTCGGGTAGATACAACAAAGTGGAAATCAAATTTTCAAAAGTAATGGAGACTTATGACTTCAGAAAACAAGTTTTATTAAGTTCAACTTTATCATCCATATCTTCATCAGCAACCATACTAAATTTGTACAGAACGGAATTATCTGTACTTTGCAGTATTTTGCTCATCCTTGTCAATATCTATTCTTAACTACAAAGTCATTTGCAATGCTATAGTTCCCTTTTAACATTCAAGTACTTAAACTGGTGATAGTACCACTCAATGTCCATTGTGAGAGAGTGTAAAATTTCAAATCTCTGAAGGCTTTAAATTCATTCTAAGTGAGATTTTTCATTTTTTGACAAAGAGTTTTTGTGAATGAATTGGAACATTAGTTATTTGTGTGCATAAGAAGGACACTACAGAAGAATTTTTTAACTCATAAATCTGAAGTTTACGTCCACATTTATTGGACAGTAAATCAACTAATTTCATGGGTATTATGTATCCTTTAAAACATGAGACCATTTTTCTGATGAAGGTTCCTCTGGGGTCACAAAATGGCTAGGGATCCGGCTCCCTCCTGGCGTATTTTCTGGCACAGCAAATCTATCCCATTCCTGTCTGTTAAAGAAGAGGTATAGGATATTTACTGTAGTACAGAAAATTATTGGGGTAGAGACTCTCAAATGTATGTAGAAAATCAGGACTTGAAATTATTTTTCATAAAAACCAAGTTTCTTTATTGAAACATTACATAAATAAAATTCCATACATTATGCATATCATGGATGTAAGATGTAATTGCTAATTCACCCCATCTTTTATTCTGACCCCCCCCCCCCCCCCTCTCCCCAATTGGAAAGTAATTCATGATCCATATGATTCTGTAAATTTCTTGAAATTTTTTGAAAATCACCTCAAAGATATAGTAGGGTCTCCTTTCACATTTCACCTTGAGCAAACAATGTGGCCATTTTGCATCACACACTTTAAGATTGTTATTAAACGTTGGTGTTTTTCTTTTCTGTATAATACATAACAATGGTTTCTGCTTTGGACATTAAAGGTTTCAATTTTTTTTGTTATTTTGTTAGTTTAGAGTGTCGTCATACCTGATTTGTATAAAAGACTCGTAACTGTAATTGGCTTGATCATAATACTGGTAAAATGATAACATGGGATCTCCTTCCGAGAAATTCTCTGTAAATATATAGTACATGCATATATCTATATAAAAATGTTTATTAAAGTATTTTGTGCAAAAACACAGATATAGAAAATCTTCGAGTTTTTAGTTCATTTTTTTTAAAAATGTACATATAATATATTTTGCATGATTGATGTCTTTGCACATGAAACACTTTATCAATATCACTTTGTGCATGCACTTCGATTTCTTTTTTGTTTTTTGGTGGGTTTTTTTTGGAGAAAGGAATGATGTAAAATATATTGAAACTGTGTACATAACAATGGTGAAATTCATGGTCTAATCTCTTCAATACACAATATTTAAATGCCAAATGTTTTTGCCTTTGATATCTTCACAAATTTTAATGACAGCCATATCCTTATGAATGTGCAGCAGTTGTGAACATGTGCATATGAATCTTGATAAATAAAGTATGTCTATTTTCATGACGAAGAATTTCGACAGAAATGAAAGCAAAATTCAATATAAGAAATAAATTTCCTTTTTGAAAATACATTAACTGCAATGCTTCACCCCAGCATACTTTACTCAAGCACTGAAGTAAGCGGTCATCAAGTGCCACAGTTCATACCCTCATATATTTCCAAAGCTGAAATTTAATTTCTTAAATATACCATTATGAATTGTTATAAAACATTTCCTATATAACTCCTTACAAAACAAGAGGCCCATGGGCCACATCGCTCACCTGAGTCACCTTGGCCCATATCAGAAGACTTTCCATATATATTTGCATGTAAAGCTTTAGTCCCTATTATGGCAAAAACTACCCTTTGCAAACTTGAATCTACACTGTCAGAAAGCTTTCATGTAAATGTCAATTTCTTTGGCCCAATGGTTCTTGAGAAGAAGATTTTTAAAGCTTTTTCCTATATTTGTATGTAAAATTTTGACCCCCTCCCCCCCCCACTTGTGGCCCCATCCTACCCCCCGGGGGCCATGATTTGAACAAACTTGAATCTGCACTATGTCAGAAAGTTTTCTTGTAAATATCAGCTTTTCTGACTCAGTGGTTATTGAGAAAAAGATTTTAACTATATATTTGTAGGTAAAACTTTGATCCCCCTTGTGGCCCCATCCTATCCCCGGGGGCCATGATTTGAACAAACTTGAATCTGCACTATGTCAGAAACTTTTCATGTAAAAATCAGCTTTTCTGGCTCAGTGGTTCTTGAGAAGAAGATTTTTCCTATATATTTGTATGTAAAACTTTGATCCCCATTGTGGCCCCATCCAACCCCCGGGGCCCATGATTTGTACAAACTTGAATCTGCATTATGTCAGGAAGCTTTCATGTAAATCTCAGCTTTTCTGGCTTAGTGGTTCTTGAGAAGAAGATTTTTAAAGTTTTTCCCTATATATTTGTATGTAAAACTTTGATCCCCCTTGGGGCCCCATCTTATCCCCGGGGGCCATGATTTGAACAAACTTGAATCTGCACTATGTCAGAAAGTTTTCATGTAAAAATCAGCTTTTCTGGCTCAGTGGTTCTTGAAAAGGAAGATTTTTCTTATATATTTGTATGTAAAACTTTGATCCCCTATTGTGGCCCCATCCAACCCCAGGGGCCCATGATTTGAACAAACTTGAATCTGCATTATGTCAGGAAGCTTTCATGTAAATCTCAGCTATTCTGGTTTAGTGGTTCTTGAGAAGAAGATTTTAAAAGTTTTTCCCTATATATTTGTATGTAAAACTTTGATCCCCCCTTGTGGCCCCATCCTACCACGGGGGACCATGATTTGAACAAACTTGAATTTGCAATATGTCAGAAAGCTTTCAGGTAAATTTCAGCTCTTCTGGCCCAGTGGTTCTTGAGAAGAAGATTTTTAAATGACCCCACCCTATTTTCGCATTTTTGTGATTATCTCCCCTTTGAAAGGGACATGGCCCTTCATTTGAACAAACTTGAAAGCCCTTCATCCAAGGATGCTTTTGGCCATGTTTGGTTGAAATTGGCCCAGTGGTTCTGGAGAAGAAGATGAAAATGTGAAAAGTTTACAGACAGACGGACGCCGGACAAAGCTCACTTGAGCCTTCGGCTCAGGTGAGCTAAAAAGTCCAGCATTTCGACTGTTCTGGCGACTGTTGGACCGGGAACTGTTAAAATCGACTGTTGACCGATGACGTCATATGGCGCTAACTCGAGTTATCTTTTTGTGCCGTTTGGATAAAGAGAAATGGCGGATGCACATTTTGCGACAGCAACGGAAGATGAAATTCAATTAATTCTTCAAAGTAGGGACAGCAAGAGCATAAAAAATATTTCTTCATCATTTTCTAGAATCAATTGTTTAAGATGAAGTTTACTTATTTTTATTTTATTCGTGTTAAAGCGGTTATAACTAAGTCACATGATTCTTGGTCTGTTGATTTGTTTACGTAATTGCGAGGTTCACTGATTTGACTGATGATGAAATACGGAATTTATTAGATGAAAAGCAGAGCAGATACAAAAAAAATATGATTACCAATTAGGATATTGGGTATGTTTTCTTTTAAACTAGTGGAATCGGTGATAAATGTATACAATCACACTGTCGATCTGTTTAAAGTCAACAAACCATGTGCACCTAGTAAAAACAACCTAAGAAATAAAGGTGTATAACAAAACAGTTATTAACTGGGTCTTCGGACAACAGCTGTTTTGTTTGACCCTTGAATGGATCGGTTGCCCTAAGCCTACGGCTTCGGGCAACAGACCCGTTCTCGGGTTAAACAAAACAGCTGTTGTCCTCGAACCCAGTCAATAACTGTATAATATTAATCTTTCAATCATTTTAAGTTTTGGGGTCAAGAGTCTGTTTTCATCAGACTTATACTGATGTTTCATTTGGACTTGAGCTACACATCCAGGGAGCAACGATCTCTCTTGTCAAAACATTCTTGATTTCAACTCTACTTCTCAATATCATGGTCAGATGGTTGTCATTCTATATCACCACAGTGATTGACTTTTCCGGATTGTTAAATGTTTTACCAGGTTTTCCAAACATGATTTCCTGTATTTTCTTGTTTTTGCGTTCTTCCAGGAGTCGATTCGCTTTCTCTTGTTCTTCTCTCTCCTTCTCCTTATTGACTTCGTGTTCCGTTTCTAGCATGACCTACAAATAAGTAAACATTTTCAGAAGTGATACAATTTTTAAGAGAAAAGGATAAAAATGAAATATTTCAATTAAAAAGAAAAAACATCCAAACCTGCAAGGCTTTTTCTTCTGCTAAGTAAATTTCTTTTTGCTTTTTAATGGTATCAAACTGTTCATCCATAACCTCTTTAAACTTTTCATCACTGACTGGGTTTGTATAAACACCTTAGATAAAAAGATGGTAATTAAGAGAATTAATGTTCGCCGCTTAAGGAAAGAATAAACGTGTGGAAAACTATCAAAATGCAAATGGAAAGAAAGCAATTACACATGGTAACCACCCATACAAATTCACAACAAGAGTACCATTAAAACGGTATATCATATGCCCGTCTGACAGTGATGACAAAATTTCAGTACAATATCTGTATCTATAATGAGAAAAAGTCCAGGAAACTATTTGACCTACTCCTAAAGTAGGTCACAATAAACCAATTTAGCTGATATGCAAAGTGAATCTGTACTTCTCCGAGAGGAAGGTTGTGACTACATTTCAGGGCAATACATGTATCCATAACAAAAAAAATCTGGAAAACTGTTTGACCTACTTTTAACCCTAAAGTAGGTCAAGGTGCATCAATCCAACTGAAATACAAACAGAACTTGTATTCCTCCAATAGGAAGCTTGTGACTAAATTTCAGGGCAATATCTGTATCCATAATGAAAAAAAGTTTGGGAAAACAATTTTACCTACTTTTAGCTCCAAAACCAATCCAGCTGAAATGCAAACTCACTCTTACGCTTCATGAGGGAGAAATTGTGACCAAATTTCAATGCTGTACATGCATCTGTTATGGAAAAATGTCCGGAGACATGATCCCGGACAGATGGAGAGACGGACGGACAGCACCATAACGTAATGCATTATTGTAATTTTGTAAAGTGTAATCATCAAGAATTTCAATGACATCCAAAATAAATTCCTTTTCTTGAGGAATACTAATATCTAACCTTGTTGTTTTAATCTGTCACTCCGAAGCTTTCGAAGTTTTTGAATTCCCTTTAGCAAGTCCATGGTCTTTGTCGCATCATTAATTTTTTTCCTGACTTCATTCAATATGGTATCTGCTGATTTCTTAAGTTCTTTGGCCTGCAATCACAACTTTCTACATTCATTTCACATACATCAGGGTTTGACACTAAGGCACGTACCACCGACCGAGTCTACTAAATGATAGGTCAGGTCGGGTAAAATGTCGATAAACTAGTCCGACTGGTCGTGTTGAAAAGATAAACAAGAAACTTTACTTTAAATCATCAGATATTTTATTCTTAACCCCCCCCCCCCCCCCCCCCCCCCCAATACCTGTTAGAGTTTGCGAGCAATTTTGAACCGAGTGATGACATAATCTTTATTTTCAGTTCTAATATATTAGTCACCGTCGAAATTGATGTTTTACGACATTTATTCAAATAATTTGAATGTTAAAGGGACTGGTTCACATTTTTCGAAAGAATTATTTTTCCTTTTTGATGTTGAACAGAAAAAAAGGAAAAGGTTGGGAAGAAACAAAGCAGGGCTTATGAAATAGAAAAGAAAAAAAAACGGTTGAGGTCATTTTATTTCAGCACTTGGACTAAAGAATTTCTGTGCCGGGTAGAATTTAAAGAAACAGAAAATGCGTTTAATTGAAAATAAAATCATCAAATTGAATTATAAGACTTGAGATTTTTTTTGAGACCATTAAATATTTTTTATTTCAAACTTCATTTAAATTAGGTATTTATATATGAAGAAATCCCCAGGGGTTTTTTTCTGGAAAGGTGGTCAGGGCTAGTGGATGTAAGGTCAGGTCTAGTAAATATCATTTGAAGTAGCCCGACTGGTCTAGTGCTCAAAAAAGTAAATGTTAAACCCTGTACATGCTGTTCTTCTGTACGGAATTCTTACTCACACATTTACTATGGTGCACTGGTTGATTGATGAAAATTTACCACAGTATACAGATAAGTATCTAAACATTTTAGTGTCAATTCTCGAGTGTACCAAATAGTCTGTAAATTAATCTGAAGGACTAGACCTGATAACTCTAAAACTGTACATTCTGCAATTAATGTCAATTCTAGTGATTTCTATGTAAAGATTGTCAGAAACAAAGAATCAGAATTCATGTGATCAAAATTAGTTTGGAATATGGTATTACAAAGTTAGTAATTTATTACAACCTCCATAAAAAATATGTCCCTCTCTGTGACAGTTTTATGCCTAAAAACCATGGGTGTCAGGAAAAAACCAAAACAATTTTCACATTTTGCAACATTAGAATATACAGTTTAACATATCTAAATTTGTTTGTGGTTCATGAATTCCATTCACACTTTCTCTGAAACTGAAGACCATAAGAGAGTATAGATTTTTGGCCCTTTGAAAGAAAATGATGGGGAAATCACATTTAACGGACTTTATAATAAAGTCATTAAAACACGTGTTGTCAAAATTATGGAAGTCAAAAGTTAACTTGTGTAATGTTTAGACACATTCCAATTCAAGTCCGAATGTAATATGTAATGCCTAAAGATTTATGTACATGAACATTAAATAAAATGCTAAAATACAATCATAAAGTTAGCTCATCAAATTACTTTCGTATGATCGAAAGTTGCAAGTCAAACGGAAGCACAAGTCAATAGTTACATGTAACTCGTTTATTCAAACTTTTGTATTGTTAACTTGCATATAAAGTCAGTTGTAATTATCATTGTATGAATCAAAATTCTGAGAAATATTTTATCAATGACCTTGAATATCAATAAGGTTCTTTATCATTTAATGTCAAAGAAGTATGCAAACTGTGATCATTGTTAGTTTTATGGTTCTCCTTGAATCTTGTCCACAAGCTGACACACAAATGGAAACACACATGCACATTAGCGATGCTATATCCCTTTTGTAACTAGTTGTGTGAGGGGATAAAAACATGGAAAAGGGAATGTAGAACATTAAGAAAGACAACCCACACCATACCTCTTTAGCTTCGCGTTCCTTCATTCTTAATTTCTCCTGCCAAGCATCAATTTCAGCATGCATCTTATTTCTATGTTCTTCAGTTGCTTGTTTTTCTTCATACAATTCTTTTCTTCTCCTTTTCAACCTCTCCTGTGAAAGTGAAAAATTGTTTTGCAGTCATTTTTAAAACAGAGTAAATGCATGGAAAGGTACCGTTTTTGATATGATAAAGTAAATCTAAAAAATTCAATCTCTGCAGAGAGATAAGTAAACCTAAATCCCTAATATTTTATAGAATTTCTTGTTGCTTCTTTTTTGTTTTGTTTTAAACACAAAATTTCCATACTAAATATGATTTCACACCAAACAAAATCCCACACTAATTCAAATACGATTCCATTCATGCAGCTCTGAATATGAAGTAATTCAGATGCATAAATTTCTTGTTTATGGAGGAATGTTATCCATTCTATCCAGCAATATATATACAGAACACATATATACACAACATATCCTATAATTATCAACAATGTTTCATTTGTGTGAAGAACAAATACTAGAAAGGATACAAAACATTTTTGCTCTGAGATAAAGGATATGAGGAAATCAATAGTGCAATTATTTCAAAACAAGTCTTCATTTGACCATACTGAAAAAAAGAAGTGTCATTTTCATATCAGTTATAGATAGCACTTAATCTTCAATCTGCTTTAAAGTGTGTCAAAATTCAATTACAAGTCAACACGGATAAACTTTACAAAACTTGTTTATGTTGACACATCATGTACACCATTGTGTACACGATTGCTAAGACTAATGCCTATAAATATAACATACACATATGCACCTCATAGATGCTCCAATATTTCCCCCTTTAAAAGCTACTAAATCTGATAAAAAGGAGAAATACACGTAAATCTCACCCTTTTCTTCCTCTGCTTCAGTACTTTATGATTCACCTTATCCACAGTCTGCTTATCACTCAGCTCTTGTTGTAATTTTTCAAGCTCTGCCTATTCATAAATACATTAAAAAAAAAAATCTTTTAATAAACTCTTATTTTAATAGGGTCATTGATTGAAATGACAAATTCTATTCTCAGAAAACATTACCTTAAGGGACACAACTTTCTGTTTCTGATTGTTCCACACTTCATCGGGGGCTGAAGTTTCCAGGTCGGACAATCCGTTGGTCTCTTGCTGTAACTGTGCCATCAGCAACATCATTGTTCTCATCTTGGACTGGGTAGAGTGAATCTATACACAAAATCATTACATAATTTTTTAATGAAATGATTCATTTCAGATTACAATTTCCTCTATAATATAATTTCCATGTGTAGGTCACTAAATTTCTTTTTAATTCATTATATAGTGTTCAGAAAAAAAGTGCTTGTCTGCTTGTCTTGGACGAGTTAAAAATTGCATGCTCGGGATGAGTGAATGTCGTTAAGCACTCGTCCATGTTTTGACGAGTAATAATTTCTGTAACTTGTATGCATGTTGCAAGAAAAAGTATATAGAGGTCTGAGCAACTACCTCTGTCATATGTCAACATCAGGGAAATTTAGAAATGTAATAGACAAATCCCATAAAATACAAAATACAGATAGAAACATTTTTATTGTGTTCCACTGCAAAAGCAAAGTAAACAGAAAATTAGTTGATGTTTGCAAATATTTTTGTGGTACCTTTAATCATAAACACAATCAACATGTTTAAAAAGTCATTAACTCATGTGATAGAAAACATTTCATAAAATGTCCGAAATGTAACCAAAAAGGGTTTCACTGTTTAAACATCCCTTTGTAGATGTCAAAGAAGTGAAGGGGGGGGGGTATTGAAAGAGACTGATGAGCAGGATTTTCCCATTATGTAATTCAGACACTGAATTTTATCAATTTATTCATGACAGAGACTAGTACACTGCATCAAAATGATACACATTTTTTCCCCCAAAGGTAATAGTTTTCTCAGACAAGTTAAAGGTCTAAAATGAGAATTATTTAATCTAATTCAAAGAATATTTTATTCATACAAAAAATATGATAAGACAGAAGGCTCTAATCCTACACATGCCCTCTCATTATTATCATTAAGAACTATGTGTGATTGATTTACATTTGTACATAATATTTCACTCATGACATTCATAACTACAGCGTAAATGAGTCAACTTTCATGTTTTACGCTATCTATTTCAGGCCACATTTAAAAATATGTTTGTTTCCCCTCTCCCGACCCTAAATTTCAGAGGAAGGTCGGTAGGTAGGTAAAAAGTTGTTTTTTTTTTAGCTAGCAGAATTTTATTTATTATGAAATTCCCATAACCATTAACAATGCCCGATACCAAACGTCGTGAAGCACATCATCCATGTTTCCTCATCAAACTTGTATAGTCAGTTCTCGCGTAAATTCTGCTTTGATTGCCACGTTTTGCAATTAGGGAAGGTGTCGATATTTCGGACAGTACTTCATGTATTTTGGAAATGCTCATTATCTAACCACTAAACTTAGGCACTGGACTACATGTATACATATTGGTTGATTCGACGAACATTGGGTTTCATCAGAATTTTCTCTGCTATTTATGCCACATACTAACACTTAAATAAAGTTAGGGAGAATGTTGCAACTATGGACAATGGTGTTAGTTTTGGACACATGGTGTTATAAAATTGGTAAACTCGGTTGCTGTCTTTTATTTATGGTTCACTGACATTTTATGCTTTTGTTTTTTGCACATTATCTTAATTTGTATATGATAGTGATTTTGATTATATTTTTAAATGATATCGGTAGATCTAGTTTACCAGAAAACGTTTCAACGGGACTTGATTTTGCCGATCAAACAAAATGGATGCTGACATCAACCAATCAGAGCTGAGTTACACATGTGCATATAATTAGGTGTTTTCCAGTTTGTAAATATAGCATTAGTTCAGAAATAAGTTAAATTGAGAATGTTTCTGATTGACTGTCAAAAATATCGCATCCGTCCGAAATATCAACACTTTCCCCTACTGAAGAACACAACTTGCACACTGGATGCCCCGAATTCTCTTGTTTCCTCGCTCCTCGTATAGACAACATTTTTCCATCTCGATCTTGCAGATCACTAGTCCGAATTGCGAGCCGAATTCAATGTTAAACTCACTTGTAACTAATCAATAAAACAATCATGATTCTTGTACTTATTAATATCGATTAAAAGAAAATATCAATCCAAAATTCGATATTAAACAGAAACCAACAGTTGTAGTCAACCGAATTTTCACTGCCATTTGAGCAAACGAGTCTCGTGACTCAAAACAAAGCTCGACAGTTTGATAAAATGTTTTCAAGAGACTGTTTATGTGATGAAAGAACCCATAAAATCGATATTAGTAAGTACAAGAAGAATCGTTTTATTGATTAGTTATGAGCTTAAAATTGAATTCGGCTTGTAAGTATTTGAAATCAGCCAGAGAATGCCGCCTCCAGCTGGAGGCGGCGAAATTTCTAGATTTCGGACCAGAACACCTCCTGTATTCGTATTCTTATTTTTTAATTTTGGATCGAAACCAAAGAAGATATAGAAAATTTTTGTCATTATAAAATACTGATCTGCACCAGAAACGACCTTGAAATTTTCTTAAAATTAAAAAAAAAAAACTTCACCAGAATGGCGTAATAAAAACTTATGGGTCGGTGTGAATTTTCAGACTCGGTCGGGCGAGGGGAAACAAACAATATTTTCATTTTGGCCTCATTGAAAAATATCCTTTGAAAATAGATAATCATTTTAAACTCACTTCTGTTCTAACTTTTATGAAACCTAGAACATTTATTACAAATCATCTTGACATAAATTTCATTCATGATTTTTTAAAACTTCTACCAACAATTAGAAAAAAATGATCAATAAAAGTTGAAACTTTAACATCAACTTTTAGCATTCCATTTCCTTATACTGTATAATCCTTAGTAAGAGTGGAATGGAAACCTTGAGTGTGGTGTTCTTACAATCATGTATGGCTGTTTAGGGGGGAAAAAAGACTCTGAGACCATAAACTGCGGATATGTGTGCTGTTAATGGTGTAAAAGTTATTATAAATTGAATCTTAATTTAAGTGTTTGAAAATGATTTAGAAAAGTGGTTGTATTCAATGAATTATACAGTAAAATAAATAAAAGTTGACTCATTTATGGCACTATGCTGTATCTTGAAAGTCTACCCCTCCTTGTACAGTGTTCGATTAAATTAAGAATCAGTTCCCGATTTAACTTACCGATACATTCTCCACATGTTGATCTGCTATATCTTGTTCTCTTTTTCCTTTCTGTCTCCTTCTGAGCCAGGCATCCAAACACTGTTTAGCTGCAGTGGCATCATCAACTGTTTTCTTTGGTATGAAGTTTGGTCCGGTATCTGGTGTAAAGGTGGGAGGTGGTGGAGCAGCACGTGGGGGAGGTGGCATTGATGGAACAGCACATTGGGGAGGTGGCATTGATGGAGCATGAGCAGCACATTGGCGAGGTGGCATTGGTGGAACAGCAAGTGGGGGAGGTGCTGAAAACTGCATGGAATTGGGGGGTGGAAGAGTATGTGACAGGGTTGGAATCGGCTGTGATGATTGTATTGCTGGGTTGTGGAAGTTTGGAATTTCACTATTGTGGGGACCAAAGTTCTGAAATCCTGCATTATTACCGTTATTCCCCGTGCCGTACTGATTTATCGCAACATTACCCATGCCTGGTAAACGTGGAGAGTTTTCTAGATTACCAGTGCCCTGTGCAAATCCAGGCTGTTCCGCTCCATATGAATTGCTGGTAGATGGAGTTGTTTGAATAAACCTCTGTCTTATATTTGGCGGTGGATGTTGAAAACTATTAGGTACTATGTTGTTTCCCTGCCACCGAGGACTTTCAAACCTATTTCTCGGTCTCTCGAATTGATCTTGAAACCTTGGTCTAAAACAGCTGTTAAACTCGCCACCTGGAAGTTGATTTCGATGAGTTGAAACATGATATCTGGCTCTGAAAGTAGCATTTTGATCATGTTCTTGAGGATGGAATTTGTTTCGAAAGGGCGCAGCCATTTTTCCTACAAGAACCCCGATCCCGATGTGTTTGAAAGTGATCGAGATTCCCTATACGGGAAAATCATAATCAAAAGCAATGCATGTATTCTAATCAGTCACACATATTTGAATCCTATAAGAGCTTTTATTTCTTACATCCCCTCGGAGACAAATCCCAAATTGGAAAGCTCCATATAATCTTAAACTGGTATACCATCATTTTAAAATTATAGTGTAGCTTTCAATTGAAATCTTTGATATATATATATATACACACACACATCGGTGTATCATTTGGAAATATGATATCCTATAGGAACATGAAAAATTTCTCTGATAGCATAGGTAGCTTTGAATTCTGTAGATGATGGTTTCTTCCTTTTTTGATATCAAAGCTACAGTACCTGGCCATAAGTGAGTCATTTTATTTTCTCAATATATAATTTCATTGAAAATGCCTTTTCAAGTTTGAAAAAAAAAATTATTACAGCATTACTTGAAGATCGTTTTATTATGGATACGATAACAAAAATATTTCTAGTTTCTTCTTTCGAGCACTCGAATTTGTATGTCGGGCTCTCGATAAAAGTTTTGTTCAGCCTAAATCTTTGTGACCGATTAATCATAGTGTGTACAAATATTACTCTTTGTATACCGAGACACTGCACAAACCATTGGATAATTCTTTTCAGAACACAGGAGTACACCTTTAGCATGAATTACCTTTAAAGGTGAGATCGTCTCCATCCTTACCAAGTGGAGAAGCTCATTAACTGCATCCGTCCCGAACCTTTAAAAGTTCTCCACTAGGAGAGACAGTTTATTTTCATGTATTATATTAGTACTCTGGACTGTGTTTAATATATATTCATATTGCACTCCTAGACTTGATCTGAGATGTTTTATTGTGTGTATGTATATACATGTATTTGTTTTGTAATCTATTGAATGGTATGAACTTTGGAAGGCCCCCTGGAACCCAATACGCCGAAGCGGATGCACAGTTAAATCAATAAAAGATTTTTGGAAAGTGCGAGGAAATAATTTCCCATGATTTTAATTGGATATAATTTTATCCGACTCTTTGTGTGTCTTCTATCCTCTTGGCAATGCTATCCAATCACAAAACATGGGGGATTCAAATCAATTTCAATCTCAAAACAGAGAAGAACCGATTTATCATTCTGATTAAACACTCGGCATCGCTTAACAATAATGTTCCAACCAACAACAATTTCACTCACTGTTTCAATGTTACATATCCGCAACTGATATATAAATAGTTAACCTGTTTCCCCACATTTAAGACAATGCATAACCGCGTTCTACACAAAGACAGTCCTTAATCATAATCAAAAGCCAAGCCATATGATGACCAGTATTTCAACCACAACCTAAACATATATCACTGTTATCTTCCTAGTTTATATTAATTCTACAACTCAATAACGAAAACGAGGATAATTTTATCAAAACGTAGTAAAAATTGTGTTGTTTATGAGAAAATTGGGTTCGGATGAACTTAAGTAATAAATAATTGAGCGTTTGTAACACTGGGAAGCTGCATCATATAAAACGAAGCTACTGTTGTGTCGGGTCGACCATCCGTCTGGTATAAATCTTATTCAATTTGCCTACCTAATAAGATTCAAATAGTTCTCCAGGGTGGAAGAAAATATAAGTCTGCCCTGTAATAACCTTCGCAGAAATTGTTTTTGTAATGGCTTATATATATTACTAAAGCGATGACACGGAGAACACCATAGAAATAGTTAGCAATGCCATCATGATTTGCTTTGTTACACAAAAGCAGCATATTTTGGACCATCGATAATTAAAATGGAGATGTACATGTAAATTGAATTTTCACGTGTATCTTTGTAAACATCGGATCATTGTCTTCTCTATTGAATACAGCTTTAAACGTTTCCGCCATTTTAGTCCGGTATGATTTCGAACTTATAAAACACTTGCACGTTTCTCGAAGAGAGTGAACAAAATTGCCGGAAAGGTAAACATATTTAGTATAACATTTTTCATTCAAAAATATTTTTTTCTTTTCAAAATGTTCGTTTGAAGCCATTTGTAATCTAAATTTCATACCATCAAACTCAAAAATATAGTTTTTAAACATGATTAATGTTTTGAAAACAATGCAATATAATAATATCCATTGAAGTTTAGTATCAAATATTTTCTCAAAATCATAATCTTAAGCAGGTGTTAGGAAGTTAATTATGTAAAATACTGTAAGAAATTATAGAAAACCAGAGGCACAAATAACAATTATCTGTTAAATTAGATAACATTTAATAAATCATACAACAACTTTCCCAAGTTTAGTACATCTCGCAGCGCGCAGTACTTCGGTGAAAATGCACCGATTTGAATAAAGCATATCTTGCTCCAACCTTCTAAATTCTATCAACATAATTATCAAAACATTTGAAATAGGATATTTTCATAAGATATACCACTTCAAAGTAAATTTAAAGTGTAGATTCAAATTAAAGGCAACACATTACCTAAAGTGAACCAAATTAGCAAGATTTCATCAAATATTTACACTGGAGTTGCCATTTTAGACTATTAGTATATTTGCGTAATGAAATCATCGCAAAAACTTGATTTTCGATTCTAATTTATGATAGGGATGAAATAAACTTAAAAGCTGATGCAGCTTTCGACAAATTTTGTTCATCTTGTAAAACATTTAAATTATCGCGTGTACATATTTATGTTGTGTTATGTGTATTGTTTAACGTACAATGTACCTCTTGAGGATTTTTCACTCATGTGCAGACGTCACCAATGCCGGTGAAGGGCTGTAAAATTTAGGCCTTTACCCGGCGCTTACGACCTTTGAGTAGGGAGGGATCTGTATCGTGCCACACCTGCTGTGACACGGAGCTTCGATTTTTACGGTCTCATCCAAAGGCCCATCCCATTTAGTCGCCTCTTACGACAAGCAAGACCGCGTTTGACAACAAAGGGGAAAAACTAGATGTGTCGGTACGACACGAATTCATGTCCCCGCCTGCAGTGAAGTCAAATGTAGGAAACCCATTGAAGTATATAGCATTGAATGTGGTATTCAGAGTGTATGTTACACCCAAAATAAATCAAAGTTTGTAAGTTAGAGAGCACAACTCCATCAAAAATCAACAAACCGGATCAAAACTCAAACTCGATCTGTAACTCATGAATATACACCGGCCTACAAAAAAAATCAATTCAATATCTCAAGGCATTTAGAAAAAATAAGTCTGGAAAACTGGGTGTTGCGTAAGGACAGAAGGACGGACAAGGGTAAAACTATATGCTCCGACCGCTTTGTGGGGGGAGGGGCATGAAAAGTTGAGATGTGATTCATTTATATACTGGGCTTCTTCTTCTTCCAATAATCTGCATACCACCTCTGGTGTATTGTCGCAGATGACTATTTACAAATGCCCGTGGGAACCACCGTGCTAGCAAACTGTACAGTAAATATTTACACCAGGTGCAGGTGCGGTTAAAAGCCATAGCTGGTATGGTAGTATGTACAGCTAAAACATTTTGGTATCATGGAAGGGCGGTCATCTGGAGGCTGTCTTTGAATCCACCCAGTGTGGAAGCGGTGTTAGCTGTTGTTGGTAGGTCATTCCAAAGACGGATGGCAGATGGGAAGAATGACTGCTGGTGGCCCTTTGTCCTAGAGTAGGGTACGAGGAAACAGATGTCATGTCCACAGGTTGTTACTGTGGCCACTCTAGGAATGAGATGAGTTGTTGGTATCTCTATGAGTTGGTGTATGATCCTGTATAGCATGATGACTTTTGCTGTATGTCTTCGTTGTTGTAACGTCTCCCATTACAATCGTTTCATCATACTGGTCACACTACTGGTGGTTCTGTAGTCTCCAGTGACAAAACGTGCAGCTCTTCTTTCCACCATTTCTAGTCTGTTGATATTTGACTGTGTCACTGGGTCCCAGATCACTGATACATATTACATCACTGGTCTCGCTAGGGTGATGTAGCATTGTTCCTTGATCTTACTAGGACATGTGTTGATGTTTCTTCTAAGGAATGCATTGATGCTGTTTGACTTCTGAATTACTGTTCCTATATGTGGGTGTTCCATGATAGGTTGTTGCTGATGTTAAGACCTAAATACTTTGCTGATTTTACTGTAGCTAGTGGTTTTCCATGGATGGTGTAGTCAGTAATGATGGGTTTTCTCTTGTTGGTAACTCTCAGTATCTCACAATTGTCTGGGTTGAATTGCATCAGCCAAGTGTCTTCCCATTTTTGCAGATTGTCTAGATCTTCTTGGAGTAGTCTTGCATCATCTGTTGTACTGATCTTTCTGTACAGTAGGCAGTCGTCTGCGAATAATCTGGCTCTTGGTGATACTAATTCAGGTAAGTCATTAATGTATATCAGGAAGAGTAGCGGCCCCATCACAGTTCCTTGGGGCACGCCTGAGGTGACTTAAGATGTTTCTGACTTCTTCCCATCCAGAAGTACCTATTGTGTTCTGCCTTGTAGGAAGCTGGCAATCCAATTAAGTGTGTTTCATCGGATTACGTAGTATTGGTATTTGTTTAGCAGGCGTTGGTGAGGCACTTTATCAAATGCCTTGGAGAAGTCTAGTAGGATGCAGCCCATTTGTTCTCCGGAGTTGAGTGCATCTGCTAGCTCTTTGATAGTGATAATTCGCTGTGACTGACATGATCTCTTCTTTCTAAATCCGAGTTGGTACGTGGACAAAATGTTATTCTTTTCAAGATGTGATATGATGTTACTGTGTATTATATGCTCCATGATTTTGCACAAATTGACGTCAACGAGACAGGGTGATAGCTGGAAGCCAATCTGATTAAAAAATAGCGCACAGCGCGGTATCAGATTGGTTGGAAGCCTTCCCTCTGTCCCCCTTTTTGAATAAGGGTGTGATGTGTGCTTCTTTCCACTGTTCTGGTATTCTACTTTGATGTATTGAGGCGTTGAATATGGTAGTCAGGATAGGTGTAATTTCCTTTGATAGTTCTTTTAAAAGTCTGCCTGGAATGCAGTCTGGTCCAGTGGCTTTATGTGGGTTAATATTCCGGAGCAGTTTGTAGACTCCTTCATGGTGTACTGAGATGTCTGGTACTGTGAGGTATGGACTATCTCCTTTGGTTGGTATATGGTCTTCATTCTCTGTTGTGAATACTGAGGTAAATTGGTCATTCAGTATGTTAGCTTTACTTCCGGTGTCACTGTGAAGTATACCTTCCTTCCGTAATGGTGCTACACCTGAAAATTCTGTGCGTCTACTCTTGATAAATCCGTAGAATCGTTTTGGGTTGTTGGGATGATCATCAGTTAGCATGTTTCATATGTAGGAATTGTATGTTTTTCTGCATTTGGATTGAACATGCTTCTTCATTTTTCTACTACACTATTTAAATCGAATATGATACGCATGCGCTGGAGTTCCATCACGAGCGGCAAATGTATTTATGGGTTAAATTCTCACTATATAAATTTTCTTTTTTAAAATTGGTCTTCTTACTTCTTCTTTTACATGCGAATATTTTCAAGCATGTACAGGAAAGTTAATAACATTTAAAATTAATTGACAGCTGCATTAAAGTAAGTCTGTACACTTTTAAAAATACATTGTACTAACAAGTGAACATCTGATCATAGAGCTTGAAAGTTGCAAATCTCTATTATATATGTTTCTGAGAAAACTAAGCTCGTATATATACATATGTCCATACCGACTTGATGATTTTTATGTCTGGCAAGTAGGACGGCGTCTTCGTGCCATCTTAACCTAGCAGAAAAATGAAATAAATCGTTTCTGTTTGTTTTACATTCCGTTTTTTCAACACATTTTTTATATACTATATAGGTCTAAATTTGAGGTATTTCTCCTACAACTGGTGACGTCTCAATATGACTGAAAAGTTCTCGAAGGGACATAAAACAGATCGTTCCTAGACAAACAAGCAAACAAAAACAATAAACAATGCAAAATCAAAACCTAATGCAATGAAAATGAATATTAGGTCATATACATTGATTATATTTCACGCACATGTATGGTAAAACTGGTAATCTTGTTTATTCAAAAAAATTTAATGGCATTTTTAGAATTATCTAAGTATTGAGAGAGAAAGAATGATAAATGCTATCCGGAATCTTCGTCTTTCGGCCGTATTACATTTACTGCTTGTCTCAAATCTCCCGAGACCCAGTTATAACGAGAATTTGGGCAACTCTTCGAAAAACTGAGGGAAATTAATTTTCCATAGAACTCAATACAAGCCTTGGTCCATTCATTATTTTAAAATATTGATTTGAGAAAAAATACTCACCAATATTCGGAAGCTCATTCTAAGCACTAATAAAATGCCACAAAAATATATAGGGTCCCTATGCTTCAATAGGTCATATTTGTACATTTTAACGACACACCACGATCCGCAGTAAACTACATCCTTCATTGTAACCACGAGCTAGGGTTGCCACTTTATCAACGCGAGGGTTGATATGAGGTCACTCGAGCTGATATGACATGGATATGGATTTTACCATGTAATATTCTCTCCTAAATTACATATGCATGGCACTTCGCTTTTACACTTATTCCCCTTTGAAGATATCTCATAGATTTTATAAGATGTCTTATAAAAGTTATAAGATATTTTCTAAAGTTTATGAGATATCTTGTATCCTTTATAAGATTTTTTCCCTACACGTACATGTATGATACTACAACCACAGACACTCGAGGTTTTAATTTATATATTGATAAAAAGGATTGTCTTCCTATAAACAAACTGTGAATAGTTTGTTTATAGGAAGACATTTTATAGATATTTAAAACGTCGAGTGCCTGTAGTAATTACTACACTGAACCCGAACTCATTTCCGAGCAAATGGGCCGTTTCTATAAATAGCATACACTTTTCCTATGAAAATTCAGAAAATGCCTTAGTTTTCCCCTTTTCCTTTAAAATGTAACCGGTATTTGCCCATTTTTATTACTACTTCGTTCGAATGTAACTATAGTACAGGATGCTCTATATCCCGCGGGGATCCGGGTTAGAATAAATCCTCAGTACTCCTTGCTTGTCGTAAGAGGCGACTAAATTGGACGGTCCTTCGGAGGAGGCAGCAAACACCGAGGTCCCGTGTCACAACAGATGTGGCACGATAAAGATCCCTCCCTGCTCAACGGCCATAAGCGCTGAGCATAGGCCTAAATTTTACAGCCCTTCACCGGCAGTGGTGACGTCTCCATATGAGTGAAATATTCTCGAGAGTGACGTTAAACAATATTCAATCAATGAATAAAACGGGTACGTCATCATTTGTGACCTTGACTTTTGACCGATGATACGATAGGAATTTACCTTATTTTGTAAGCTATAAGCAAGTTTGGCTGATAAATATGCCCCCTACAGTGTTTATAATGTAATAATAATGTTATTAACTTATTCCATTCTGTAACTTTGACCTTGAAACACACAAAAAGAAGGCAATTAATGAAGCATTCGCACTAAGCAAGACACCTCAGCTTGTGTGATCCCAAGGGATCGACTGAACAGGGCTCGAAAGTTGACGTATAAAGAAAAGGGCGGAGAAGACAAAGCATGTTCACTGTGTCAAAATCAGTGCCAGATAATGTTGTGAAAGAGATTTTTTGTTGATAGACTATGAACGATAATCTTATCCTTTTCTGACCTATGACCTTGAAAATCCATACCGGTTTCCTTACACTTGCACCATAAACAATACGTTTGACCAATATCTGTAGAAAAACCATCGTCGGTTACCCACGGGAGCTTCTAATCGATTCTCTCCATCATCACCCGAGGGAGGGTGTGTGGACTCAAAACCTTGGTTTGCTACGATGTAGAAAAACGTGTCATTTAGAATGTATAGAAGTGTGATAAATACGTTACACACAAAACATCACACGGATGGCGGCATTATTATGTATCCCCGCAATGGTGCATTTTTTGTGTACTTTCATAAGAATTCATGTCGCATGTTTTGCACACTGTTAGAAGATTTTTATGACATCTTAAACTAGTTTTCATCCAATAAAGTCGCAGTGTGTCTATTGCGTGGTGGCACTTCGGTAGCTTTCTTATTTTCTTTCTCTGTTTAAGAACATGCAATGCAATATAACACACCTAATTTGAATAAGACGTATGGCAGGAAGAAATCGTATAATGAATTTATCACATCATGAAACCCTTTATAATGATTATAAAAATGGTTTTCTTGACGTGATAAATTCTGACTCAAATTAGGTTCGTAAATTAACCTCATTCCACTCCCACACAAATTTACAAAACTGCTTTAGGTAGGAAGTATGACAAGAACAAACTAATACTAATAGTACCCTTATAAACGATGGGTCCTTATGGGACTATGTCATTCACCTGACTATCATACTTTAATTCACCCTCAGCAAGATTAATTAGATCAATAATCAGCTTCCCCGTTATGCCAGATTCAGAACTTTTTATTAAAAAGAGAGTAATGAAAAATAAAAATTGTCCCTGTGGGATTCGAACCCACAACACTCTGATCGTTAGCCATTGTGAACAACTTACAACCTGCGCTGCACTCTGTTGATTTATATCCAAAAATAAATAGATAATAAGAACAAGACTTGCAGGGAACGATAAATTATTTCGATGCAAATCCTGAAGAAACAATGAACTACTCCATTCTTTCTTTTTTCATTCTTAAAAAATTACAAAAAATGAAATTCAGCAAAACTTCTTTCACCAATGCAATTATCTGCCTACAAATAATTAAAATAAACCCAATTAGTGCATCATAATCAGCCCAAAGAGAAAGAATGAATGAACTATTTTGCATTGAAATGACTATGTCCACAAAATGTATTTTAAACAAGAGGCCCACAGGCCTTATCTGTCACCTGAATACTAGTGAAAAAGTATCACTACTTCCATGGGCTATGAAATCTAGAAAAAAAATTCCTGTTCTGAATATCTAAGCTAAATCCTAATGTTCAGCAACAGTATAAAAGAAGATGTGTTCTTAAAACTTCACTGCCTTCAAAAGTGCATACACTGATGAAAGGCTTTAAATAATAGTTGTATTAACATTAAAACATGAAAAGATATGACTACTTTGGACTCATCCTAAAGTCATAACCCTGGGTTTTGATTGAAATTCACCATTTTTTGTACATTCTTTTCCGCTATTCCTAAGTATGCATTTACATTTTATATAGTATCAGCAAACTTACACATGAATACTATATACGAAGTTTGGCCCCACTCTGGGGTCAGAACCCCTACCCCGGGGATCATGAAATTTATAATTTTGGTAGAGGCCTTCCTGCTCCCCATCACCATATTTAGTTTTTCTTACATGTGTGCGGTTCTTGAAAATTGGTCAATTTTGGGCAGTTTTTGCCCCGCCCCTAAGGCCCCAGCGGTGCAGGAATCCTGAAATTTACAATTTATGTCCCCCTTGTTCCAAAAATGCTTCATACCCAATATGAAAAGAATTAGAATGATAGTTATCAAGAAGTTAAAAATGTCTATTGTTCACACATTTAATAACTGACCATTTAGGTCCCACCCTGATACCTAAACCCGTAATCCTGGGATCATCAAATTTACAATTTTGGTAAAGGACTACCTGCTCTTTCTGAATATTTATTTAGTTTCAATATAGTATCAACAGCACTAAAGAAGGTGTTATTTTAAGTGTTTTACACGTAAACACTATATACCAAGTTTGGCCCCGCCCTGGGGGTCAGAACCCCTACCCCGGGGATCATGAAATTTACAATTTTGGTTGAGGCCTTCCTGCTCCACATCACCATGCATTTAGTTTTTGTTACACGTGTGTGGTTCTTGAGAAGAAGATTTTTGAAAATTTGTCAATTTTGGGCAGTTTTTGCCCCGCCCCATAAGCCCCAGGGATGCAGGAATCCTGAAATTTACAATTTTACAATTGTCCCAAAGATGCTTCATACCCAATATGAAAAGAATTGGACTGGTAGTTATCAAGAAGAAGTTGAAAATGTTCAATTGTTAACGGACGACGACGGACGACAACTGATTGCAATATATCACCCGAGTTTACATTTTTACAATTGAAAAAATGTCATTTATTTTGAAAATGACGAATTTATATAACAGAATAGCTAGTGGGGGTCGGATCCAATTTGCAATTGGATTGTGGCCTGTTTTATTTGTAAAACCCACCTTATTTGATTGCAGGCAGCTCTATTTCGATATTTTATTATGTGTTGTAGGGGGTCAGATTGCATAATCATACCTATGTGATACATATGTTCTTGTATTTTTGTTTTCGACTCATTCTGACCCCACTAGCTATTCTGTTATATAACTTCGTCATTTTCAAAATAAATGACATTTTTTCAATTGACATCACTGTCCTGTTTTCACTGCCTTTATCAAGTAACAAGCAAAGGCTACTTGGCAAGTCATATTAACTAAGGAACATAAATATGTAATTATGGTAGATAATGACTTTTATGTAACGTGTTAATTCTGTATGTTCTATTGTGTATATTTCGGATAAGTAAAATATGGTAAATATATATGTTTTGTATAACATGTTAAATTTGTTTCTTTCACGTTTAGTGGATATTGGGTATGGAAAATTTTCTGTTTGAGGCCCCCCTTTTTGGGATGCCTCATATTGGTATGTTTCTTATCGTCGCTGTCGTGGGTGGAAATTTCCGATCATGATGTAATGTTTTGTTTTAGGGCCCCGTACTTAGCCTATTACATGGATGACCAATCACAGCGCTCCGTTAGGACGCTTTGGTCATTCCTCTTTGTTGCTTGGAGTGCAAAGACTGCTCAAGTACGTGTGTACACAAAGGAAATTACTTTGATACCCACCTCCACCCTTTACATCCTCCTTTGTTGTGCTACTTTGATATGTGTAAGCTGGCCTGTTTTATTTGTAAAACCCACCTTATTTGATTTCAGGCAGCTCTATTTCGATTTTTTATTATGTGTTGTAGGGGGTCAGATTGCATAATCACACCTATGTGATACATATGTTCTTGTATTTTTGTTTTCGACTCATTCTGACCCCCACATATTGATGTCACAGGGGTTTTAACAGTCTCATTTAAGGTCAATATTTCGCACATTTCATTGTCGTTATAATGCTTTAATTTGCATATACAAGCTATCACAGTGACTGAGTCGAATGCTGTCTGACGTGTTTCATACGAATTGTTAGACCGTTCTTTACATAATGGTTTTGACTATGGATTACTCTGTTTACCTGATCAATATACATGTATAGTTCTCACGGCGGATGTGACCGGTCAACTGTGGATGTTTACTCCTCCAAAGTACCTGATCCCACCTTTAGTATGTCTAGGGGTCCGTGTTTGCCCTTTTCAAATTCATATTCTTTATAGTACACGTATTTATAAGATTGGTCACTGTTGTTCATTTCAACAACACTTATCAACACACTCTTCTAGATGCATTCGGTCTGTCGATTTAAGCAACCGGTCTGAAGAAGTTTGTTAAAGGGGCATAGACACGATTTGAGCTCGAAAAAAAATATTTTTTATTTTTCCATTTTTAATGTTCACAATGACCTTGTTTACATACCAAAGAATTGTGAGCGCTGTATCTAACTTGTAACTCAACAACTGACATTCAAAGTATTGATTGACTATTACAAATACCTTGTGTCCATGTCCCTTTAAAGAAGGGCGCTCTCTTTGATCCACTATTTTACCTGATGGCACTACCTATTTTAGGGGACCTTAAGTACATCACTCCTACCAAGTTTCATATAAAAAAAAATCCAGTGATTCTGGAGAAGAAGTCGAAAGTGTGAAACGTTAACGATGAACAGAGTATCTTCCAGTACTCTCAAGTACAGATTTATAACGGTAATTTCTTATACCAATGATATTTGATTTAAGTACGTATTATGTAAAAAGGTTAAGATAACGATGGTGATGGAAGTCAGCGGTGGGATCGGGTGGCATCAAGTGGGAGCAGGTAACTTGAAGGAGTAAGAATCCCTTGTTGACCAGTCATTAACCCCGTGAGCCCTCTATCGGGGTCTGGTAAACAGTCAAATGTCAGTATGTAAAGAACGGTCCAACAACTGCTACTTGTATGAAACGCGTCAGACAGAATTTGACCTAAGGACTTGCTGTATATGCAAATAAGATCATTATAACGACCATATAATTAGCGAAATTCTGAATTTAAAAAAGACTTAGAATTCATGTAACATCAACTTATTTATAAGAGGTTGTCTCAAATTGAAAAACGATCATACGCTGAATATGTCTTAGCGCATCAATTGAGAGACATAAACACTATATGCACGTGAAATCGATATATGATTGACAATGAATATTATTAATACATGTATATGAAAGATGATGGATGAAATGTGAAGATGACGTACAGTGGACGATCTCATAACTCCTATTGCCAATGTAAGATAGAGAGTTGGGTAAACACGGACCCCTGGACATACCAGAGGTGGGATCACGTGAGTAGGAGAAGTAAACATCCCCTGTAGACCGGTCACATCCGTCGCGAGCACTATAGAAATATGGATGTAGCTACATGTAAATTTCGAGTTGAAGGACACAGAGAAAAAATTCTTCTCATGTACAAGCTTTTGAATAAATTTTGCCTCGTAAGAATACAAAAACAGGTAATCTAATAAAGGAACACAATTTATGCTCATTGAAATTCCAACAGACTGTTGGAAGACCTGATCTCCAAAGACTGTATAAATATTGTCAATGAGGAACTCAAACAACTTTTTGATATTAACTCCAGGTTACTGATGCGTAAAATCAGAATCATGTGTAACAAAGTAATTTTTTAAATGATTGATCATAGGATAATAATATTTCAGAGTTCCATTTGTATTGAAGAAGTATCTGTTTATGATGTCAAAAAGCTTAGTCTTTAATTTATCGTAAGGATGATGATGATGAAAGTGTTGAAAAGTCGTACGTTGATTGATTGATTGATGTTTTCCGCCACAGTCCACAACTTATATGGTGACGCCCAGTTTTTTATTGTTGGAAGAGAGAACCCAGATACAATGTACCTGGGAAAAGACCACCGACCTTCCGAAAGTAAACTGGGAAATTTTCTCGCTTACCGGCGCGAGCGGGATTCGAACCCGCGCCGACAGAGGTGACAGCCCGATGCTCTAACCACACGGCCACGGAAGCCCCTTTATAGGAAAGTTTTGTGATTTCAAATATGCTAAAATTTCTTTGAAATTTCGGAATTCTACACTTGATTTACACCACTTTTCACATGTTGTGGTACAACACGTCTGAAGTTTCCCCTTCAGAGCAGTTAATAATTTTCTGAGTAGAAATGATGGGGAATTGGTAGAACACTTACTGGATCCTACAAGGAACAGTGATCAATCTCATAACTCCTATAAACATTACAAAATAGAGAGTTGGGCAAACACGGACTCCTGGATATAACGACCGGTCACACCCGCCGTGAGCCCTATATCTTTATCAGGTAAGCGGAGTTATCCGTAGTCAAAATCAGTGTGCCAAGAACGGCCTAACAATCGGTATGAAACACGTCAGACAGCATTTGACCCAATGATAGGTTGTATTGGCAAACTAGATTGTTATAAGAACCATTGAATTTGCAAAATGCTGACTTTAAACGAGGCTTTTGGAACACCTGCACCATCAACTTGTTGGTCAGTAGCCTGCTTTGATTTAAAAACTGACCATATGCAGAATAAGCTCTTGCGTATCGACTCAGTTGAGAGATATAAACACCATATGCAGGTGATAATGGAATATTACTACATAAATATGGAAAGTTGACGATGGAGAAGCTGATATCATCCCTTTTATCATAAAGTTGAGTTGTTAGTTTGCCGTGAATATCTACTTTGAATAAAATATCTAAGTACGAAGCAGAACTGGACGACTCTGTGGTGTCTTTTATTTCAAGTTCACAGGGATATATCGAATCGACATATGAATGAAAGTTATTATTGTTAATAGATAAGAAGAAGCAACTGTCTATGATGTCGATAGATCTAAATGTTGAATTGAAGGCCACAGCAAGAGATTGTTTCTCACGTAGAAGTTTTTGAATAAATATTGCTTCTTAAAAATACAAAAACAGGTTAGCTTATAAAGGAGCACAATTCATGTCAATGGGGATTCCAACAGACTGTTGGAAGACCTGATCACCAAAGACCACGAAGAAACTCCAGCATATTTTTTTATTTCAACTTTAGAGTACTTGTGCGTGGAATCAGAGTGGCGTTTTACAAAATGATTTTTTGGATGACTGATCACTAGATAGGAATATTTGCCTTTTCCTTTTTTGTTGAAGAAGCAACTGTCTATAGTGTCAAAAGGTCTAGTTTTTAATTCATCATGAGGAATGGTCGTGTAAAGTGTTGAAAATCATAGGTTTTGATGTTGTTGATCTGATAAAAGTTTTGTGATTTCAAGTACATGTATACTAAACGTTCTTTTTTTAAGAATCCACATTTGATTTACACCACTTCTAGCATATGTAGTCGCACAGTACTTTTGGCGTGTCTCCTTCACAGCTCTTAATATTGTCGTGAGGAGCAAAGATAGGGGCTTGTAAACCTTGCAAACAGACAAAGGGCCTCCTGCAATAGTTACTGACGAAATACATGTCATTGGGTAAAATGCTGCTTGACATGTTTCTACCAACTGAGGTCGTTCTTTGTACACAGATCTTGACTAGGGGATGCTTACTCCTCCTAGGCATCTAATCCCTCCTCTGGTGGGTCCAGAGATCTGTGTTTAACCTACTCTTAATTTTGTATTCTTTATAGGAGTTACGGGATTGATCACTATTCGTTATTTTCACCTTTTGATAATGCTACGCCATAATCAGGCCTCAACTATGCCTGCCTGTGAAATTGTTTACATTCCTCCGTTTGCCTGATCGGGACAATGGGCTCACGGCGGGTGTGGCCTGTCGACGGGGGATGCTTGCCCCTTCTGGGCACCTGATCCCATATCTGGTGTGTCCAGGGTTTCGAGTTTGCATCTAGTTTGCCCAAATCTTTATTTTGTATTCCTTATAGGAGTTGTAATAATAGTAATAATAGTATTTATCTATATTTTATATAGCGCCTTATATGACTATAAATAACAACCCTAAAGCGCTACACACAGTAAAAATGATGCAGCATGCAAGGTGAAGATAACGAACAGTGATAAATCTCATAACTCCTACAAGCAATACAAAATAGATAGTTGGGCAAACACGGACCCCTGGACACACCAGAGGTGGGATCAGGTGCCTAGGAGGAGTAAGCATCCCCTGTTGACCGGTCACACCCGCCGTGAGCCCCATATCCTGATCAGGTAAACGGAGTTATCCGCTGTCAAAATCAGTGTGCCAAGAACGGCTTAACAAACGGTATGAAACACGTCGGACAGCATTTGACCCAATGCGAGGTTGTATTGACGAACTAGATCGTTATAACGACCA
This sequence comes from Ostrea edulis, assembly GCF_947568905.1. NCBI lineage: Eukaryota > Metazoa > Mollusca > Bivalvia > Ostreida > Ostreidae > Ostrea > Ostrea edulis. Next base: position 74,114,967 of record NC_079168.1, read on the forward strand.
TAGAATTTGCGAAATGCTGACTTCAATCGAGACTGTTGAAATCCCTGTACCATCAACTTGTTTGTCAGTAGCTTACCTCGATTTAAAAACTGACTATACCCAGAACAAGCTCTTGCATGTTATACAGCATGTTATAAAAGTAGTAAAAGGAAATTACAATAGCATTAAGACAGATAATATTAAAACTATGCTAGGAAAACATCAATAATGTAAATTGACGACGGAGAAGCTGAAATCATACCGTTTGTCATAAAATTGAGTTGTTAGTTTGCCGTTAATGTAATTATGGTGTTATTGATGTGATTGTTAGGCCGTTCATGGTACACTGATTTTGACTACGGGTTACTCCGTTTGCCTGATCGGGACATGGGGCTCACGACGGGTGTGAGCGGTCGACGGGGGATGCTTACTCCTCCTGGGCACCTGATCCCACCTCTGTTGTGTCCAGGGTCCGTGTTTGCCCATCGCGTTATTGATAACTGTTCGTTATCTTCACCTTTCATAGTATAATGTATTCTTATCGCATAATTTATCAGTTATATACTATGGTTATATCTAATTGTAATATGGACAACTAATTTCATTTGTAGTACATATATTTCTTTTCATTTCAATTTGGAAATTTATGCCTAACAGATTACGAAGGAGAGATACAAACGGAGACTGTTCATAATAAGCCAACTTGACTGAAAAGGCCAAATAATCATTTTGTTTAGTCGTGATAGTAATGAACTCCTGTTCTATCTGTCCATGCAAGTTTCGTGGATGAATTGCTGCCAAATAACTGTATAACTGTATAACAGAACATAAATACAAAAACAGTTTATAAAAATATATTTAATAACAATGTAATGCATAGAAAAATCAATTCATTGAAAACAAGTAACGACTATGTCCGACAGCAATTATAGTGGATAACAACAAAGGGTAACAGGTACAAAAGTCCCGGAAGTGACGTAAACGGTGATGATCCAGATGATCTCTTGGCAAATCGTTCTATGTAATAGAAGAAATATGATTATATGTATTATACTGTTAATATTCCTAATAACACTTGCCTGAGTTAGCAAGCAATTTGAGTTGAATTACACGATTTATTGTTTTACGTCATATGGGTATTTAAGCAAAAAAAAAAAGAAGGAAATATGACTTAGTGTAAGGTGTAAGGTAAAAGCAAATTAGCAAAATAGTGAAATTCCTTGGTACTAGTCTACCCTTTTTTTTCCTCTTCCTTCTGCTTTCTGCGTCTCGTATCAAACCATTCTCAAACAAACACATTATTTACTTAAATACTTTATATTTCTATAGTTAGGGCTATATACCTGAAAGAGAAACATCGCCTTACCTTCACTATCTGTTCCTCGCTTGGCATTTATAGACCTTGCTGGAATAAAAGTTAGATAAAACATGAAAAATCTGATGAAAATGAAAGTCAATGTGTTAAAAGATCTATGTTTCTATTTCGTTAGTATCACTCACAATTACAACAACGGAGTGGGATCTAATATATCTACAAATGTACTTATCAAGCATAACGAGAACTGAATATAGCAAAACACGTCGACACAAATCAGACATGGGGTGTACCCTGTAGTGGAGGAAGAGGTCAGTACCAGGGAAATTTCACACCTACTACAGAACCACTCAGTGTTTAGTGAAATGTAAATGCAGTCATTACAAAAATATAAGCGCGCTTTGATTTGAGATGCGAGTGCAATCCCAATGTTTATCATAGTGTTTTATAGATAGTATTACTTTATTATACTTGATTGAAATAGGTTTGTTGAACTTCTATTTTACATGCCGTTTTGAAGAAAAAATTAGAGAAGCAATCATCTGCACCACTGTTGAAATGCTTTGGTAAAGTGAAAATGATTAGTGAAAGGAAGGGGTACACCATATTCAAATTGTGACAAACACACTCCCACATTTAAAGCAAAACTAGTACTGAACATTACAAAATACTATGCTTACCACTGAGAACATGAATTTTTGTGTTGGTGATCTGGGACTCGGAAGTCCGACAAACATAAGTCCCGGCATCCTCTAGTTGCGCGTGCGTAATAGTCAGTTTACTAATTATCACTTTTTCTACAAATGAGGAATATTTTGTAATTGTAGTCCGCGAATTTTCTCTGACTTTATGACCATCTATGAACCAGTCAATGTCTCCCGTTGGGAAATCTATGGCTGTGGCATTGCATATCACCGTAATTGTACGACCGACTTCAACAAAGTTGGAGCTAGTCGTAATGTATATGTCTGCAATAGTGAAAATAAAGGAAAAAATCACAACATCTACGTCATTCCACTGTTTCTAGACACCGAAAAACAAAATATTGATAATCACAGTAATTTCTAAAATTGAATACGTTTAAAATTGTACAATAATCATTTTTATATAAAAAAAATTATTGATGTAGAAATAGATAAGATGAGCATTTGGAAACAAATAACACATTTATCATTTTGGTATGAATCACACATAGGCATGTGCAAATCATATTTGAATTTGAATTACATCTACTATACATAAATCATGCAATGAATATAATTAACAAGATAATTGTCTTTGATGTGGCCAGTCACATCGATTTCCTTTATTTTCAAATTGGATCAATAATTTCATGTATGGAATAAAGGAGATTAATTCACTTTGTCCATCATCATAGCGAGTAATCATTTCCTGTTTATATCAAGACATTCTGATAATCAAGATCAAGCTTTCCTAATGTTTAGGGCTATTCTGTAAAACCAATATTACTTATCAAGTATATATATCAGAATAAACAGAAAATGTTTTATTCTCCAGCGTGAAAATATGCTATGTTTAAGATCCTGTTCTTTTTAATGACGCATTACCTGGCGGTGATATCGTTTTCTGAGTCGTTGTCGATGGTGGCTCTGCAATAAAAGAACCAACAGAACTTGGATGTCATTATTTTTTTTTAAATTAGCCAATGAAATTTAATTATGCAAAGTAATTTTCATACCGTCCAGTAGGACGGGAAAATACAGTTCGTCATGACACCGGCCATCAAATGAACGTGAGGCGGAATTCCCTGGGGAAGCGACACAATAACACGTTTATCTGATCGATTGATTAGTGCCTGATACAGTAAATGATGAATGAAAAGAGCACCAGTTCAAAGACAGTACAAACACAGAAAGATTAATGTCTGTCTGTTTCGTGACGGATGCCTTGTAATCACGGTGTTGGGTCCTTTCAGACGAAAGTTAGGTCCGTCAGGAAAATCAACACACCATAACAATACTTAGATACTTTTTTTCATTTTTGATATCTAGATGCTTACCAATGTGAATTGAAAATTGATAAATGACATACTCAGTGCCGTTAAATCACATTCTCAATATCTACTTAAAATTAGATTATTTCATTTAGAACGTATATATAAATCTGAGTTTAAATATTCTGTTTGTACTCTAAGATCACATGTGGCAAAATTTCTACTTGACATAGTAATGTCGAAAACTTCAAAATGATGCATTTGATACATACATCATATAAATTGCACAATCCAATAACCCATCAATTTCAAAAAGAAATTCATCTGCTGCTTCATTTGAGAAAAAGCAGACTCGAGAAGAACTTACCAAGGACGTTTAGGAGAACAAGTCGCCGGGAGCCCGCTCTTTCTTTGGCACTTATTTGGCATTCATACACACCCGCGTCATTCAAATTCACGTTCTTTATCATCAAATTCCAGCTGCCTCGATATGGAATATGTTGCACGTGATATCTGTCGTCTGGAACATAAATGTCCAGTCCAACGGAAATGGGATGTGGCTGCGAGGTTCTCCGCCATACTACCTATGAAATATATTGGATATAATGTATGGTTCATTTATGTATCATATCAAACAGCTACATGTACACTGTAGATATCAAAACAGCTACATGTACACTGTAGATATCAAAACAGCTACATGTACACTGTAGATATCAAAACAGCTACATGTACACTGTATATATCAAAACAGCTACATGTACACTGTAGATATCAAAACAGCTACATGTACACTGTATATATCAAAGTAACTTAACTCCCCCTCGAGTAATGACTGCCTTTGTGCGGAGGATTTCATCTTCTAGCTGAGCTTTAACACAGTGCTTTCCTAAGAAAGTCTGGTGTAAGGTGTTTCTTTGTAAGAACCGCTGTGAAAGGTGTACAGCTAGAAACATTACTCCACAAGTCAATCAGTTCTTAGTATGTGTATATTTTTTCTTTTGAAAATAAATTTTAAATATGCTCCCTTTTCCGATAATGTTGTTTTTTCTCAGAAAAAAATCCCCCACAAGCAGCACTGCATATCCAGTCATAATGTTTCCAGAAATACAGTTTTCCCGTTATCTCAATTTGACATTTGACTCTGTCCCCACTGGTACTGAGCATCCTTAACCTTTTCCAGAATATTAGGCGCCTAAACACCGTCTAGGGACGCGAATTTAGAATCCATCAAGCAAAGCCTTTATATCAGCACTAAACATACATTTACGTACTTGAGTTTTTAATATTCACATTCAATATGTGCTCAATTATTTTCAGTACTCTAGCCATTTCGGTTCTCAAAAATTGCGTAACAACGATAATTGAAATTTTCCAATGATTGAAATTTTAATGCATGTTCTGTGTAAGGGTACCGTACATGTAAACAAGGAGACCAACCGACTAACATGTTAGCATCAGAAATCTGTAATGGATTGAATTCATGTTATGTGAAAAAAGTATATTTTGCAAATGATGATGATTCACATCAGGGAATCTTTTGAGCTTTTTCTTCGAATATAATAACAAACAGAAAAGAAAGGTGTTTCTTACAATATTCCAATGTTTTAAAAGTAATAAAATAATATATTCTAGCATTATAAAGATTTGACAGCAGGTAATATAATCCGAATGTCCTCTGTTATTTTTCTAACACGTCTCTAAATTCCATTGAATTACCAAATATTACTTTTCATGAAACTTGGTATGAATACACACGGATAGAGAAGACGTGGTACAGTGCCCGGTTAAAATTATTTAAAGTCAGCATATTGTGAAGTTCAACAAACCAGGATTTGGTTGGCAGTATACTAGTATATGTACAGAGGACGAAGTATATCAATCCTCCAGTATATCGATTAACCAGAGCTTACCACTTTGGTGCCCAAGTCTTTTATCCTACAGTACAATGTCGCCAGATCGCCTGCGGTGTAGGTGAAATTGAACTGGATGTCCATGAATTCTGTCGATTGGTGATGCTGACACAAAGACATACCTGAGGAGAAAACAGATGAATCAGTGTCGTGTTTGGTGTCAGATAATTTACTAGGGGTAAGCAAACCACAACAGTCTTCATATGCCAGCTCCACAAGGAAGCTGTAGGAAGCCTGTTGAAGAATGAGAGACTGCCAGAAAAACATTGACGGTTTTTTTTTTCGCCTTGAACACAATTAATTTAGTGCTGCAGCCTGAAGTTAGCGTCTTCATTAATGGCAATGAATTTGACTATATGGATATAGTAGTTTGTGTGATAAGTGTGAAGGAGTACTCTATGTCACATAATATTCAATGGATCTAATCCTAGCAGACTATGAGTAACTCAAAACTACATATTTCTTAACAAAACATTTGTTCAAGTCCCCAAATTCTAATCCAGTTGAATATTCAGGCAGACAAATACCAATATCCCCAACATAACCGGTCGCGATAATCGAGTGGTCAGGCCGCTCGTTTCGCGATAAGGGGTCCCCTGTTCGATTCTCGACCCTGACACCGCATCAAACCGTAGACATTTAACATACGTAGTGACTGTTCCTTTAACAAGCACCCGGCATTTAAAAAATCCACAAATCTTTTGGATATAACCTAATATATCTTATGGTGTTGGCAGATAGCAACCTTTTATTAGTATGGCCTTGAGCGTAATGCATAGATCAAAATCCGTAGCATTTCACCTACAGCTGGACAGGTTTATATACACAAAATTGTTTTTCGAATGGATCATAAATCAACATGCAAACAAACAAAACCAAAACTTTGCTTGTATATCACATGATCGTTTTTTTGTTTTTTTTACACAAATAGTAAAACTACAAGGTGCACAATTAAAGAATCATTTTAATTGTATCTGGAAAACTTTCTTGCGGTGTTTACACCTTTGAAGTTCCGAATCGCAATTTCTGCTTGGAACGGTAATTACAGAAATTGAAAAGCTAAAATCATAAGAATTAAAAATGCCTTGTATCTTTCAAAATAGTTTTGTTTTCAATTATCGTGGCTATATTTGTTTGCAGTTATGCAAAACATCGGAAAGAGAAAAAATATGCAAGAGGAAGAACGTTGCCTACGACGTGAAAGAATTAACTGCGTGATCCATTGAACCCGATTCTAATTTCTACTTCTGATGCCTTTCGTAAGAAACACTCTTGTTATCTGAAGAAATTACAAACTAGCAGGGATCTCAGACAGAGTAAATAATGGATCTATAATGTTTTTATTAAAAAGAAATCAACGATGAAATAAGAAGCATATACTGCAAGAAAATCAACAACTGATACAATGTACATCTAAGTGCCAGCGTACGACAACAGGGATCCATCCACGAGGCTACAATGCTCTTTTACAGGAGGTTAGGAATGAACTGGCGCTTTGATAGTGAAAAAAAATCGCGTACTTTTCTTGAGTACCTACAATTCAAATTTCAAGAAATATTTCCCCTCCTGTGCTAAATATGTTTTAGCTAGTATTGGAATTTCCGATTGAAGCAGGTGTTTTAAATCATGCTTTGATTTTTGCTGTGGTGATAACGTTTGCAAAAATAACTTCAATGATAGAGGAGAGGACCATCTTCCCTGGTATTGTCTGGTGCAATACCACACACCATTTTCAGGAGGTCTTTCTGTCAATTAAGATCCGGATACAGACCGATTCAGGAAATGAAAACAAGAGTTATTACATTGTCATTTGGAAATCTGTATCTTTCTTTAAAAGGAGACATTTCGTGGGAAGGTCAGAAAAAAAATCAATTTTAAATCAAGGTAGAAAAGGCACTCATGGGAGTATTTCAAACATCCAAAGAAAAAAAAAATTAAAATACGGTATATATCAAATAATGCCGCTGTTTTTGTGGTTGTTTTTTTTTTGGGGGGGGGGGGTCTTTCTTTTTATTTGTTTTTAAAAAAAAATCATTTGTTTGTTTTTGTTGTTGTTGTTTTTAGATTAAATATTTATTCATTTCTACTAAATTTGCAGTTAACATTAGTTGAAGAATTACTAAATGCAATAGCGTGCAATGCTCGTTTAGAAATATGAAAGGAAGAAAAAAAAACTGCTATGAATATAAATATATATTTTCCTATCATTTTGTAAAAATGAACTTATCTGTTTACATGTACATGTATATTGTGCTTATAATTTAAAATCAGCTCTCTATGTTTTAAATTTTACCTTTTGAATATAGAATGATGTCATATTTTGAGAATATTTTCAGGGACATGCGTTATTATGAATAAAAAGACGATGAAAAGGAGCCCACATCGAAGTCCTTTACAAAATATCCATGCGCGCAGTGCGTGATGACCTGGGGAACTTGAGCAAAGTTCGATTCCTAAGAAAACGGGATTTCGACATAATCCATTTTCAGACAGATTGGTTACATTATGTGTTTATTTGTGCTTAATTTCGATCTGGTCAGCTTTAGCAGCTGTTATGTTTCTCACAAAGTTTGTCTGGAAGACAAATATAAATGTACAGAAATTCTTGACCGAAAGTCATAATGAAAAGGAATTGCGCACCTGCTCAAGAAAGATTCCCAAATAAAAAACACTAAAGAACAAATTGACTCTGATCGATTTACATGCAGAACAATCTTCATTCTTTTGCAACGTGTGCTGGATGACAAAATATTCATATCATAAAGATATAAAATTAATCATTTTATAGGAGGATTTAAGTGTGTCGAACAAAGACGTTACTGCTGTTGCTGATTTAATGATAACATAAACGATTCTTGCTTTGAAAAGGGCTAAGATGGTCAAGTTCTGATACCAAAGAATTTCAGCAAACATCTGTCAAAACAGACGTTGGATGAGATCAGAATTGAGAAGGACAATTGCTGAAGTAATTGGCTGCATTTGATTATTGAGCTCAATATATCACCGACGGGAAGGGTAATTTAATAGTCACAATCACATAAAATTTTCCGATTGGATATAAATAAAAAATAAGCTCCATGTTAACTGATACTGTCTAATTTCCTGTAAATTTTCTTTGTTAAGTGATGTGTTTCTCGATGCCCTCTTTAAGTTTTTACAGTTCATATGAAATTTGTCTTCAGTCTTAGATTATTCAGCTGTATAGTTATGTGATATTCCAATTTTATATGGACTATCATATTGATGGTGCATCCAAAACAGATTGTAAAATTAAACAAAAAATAGTGTTTCATAATGTTTCATTACACCATAATCTTCGACAGTTTCCTAAAATCATATTCATGATCTTCGTAGTTAATCTAAAAAAAGTAATGAGAAATGATTCCTTTTTTATGGGGACAGATGCACAATCATTGAAAATATTACAAACATCAGCTCTAGAAAAGTTTGGCAGTTGTTGAATTAAAATTAATTATTCATGCATTGTGATATTAGAAGCAGAATTTAAGTATGATGCGTATTAGTAAACAATTTTCTGTTATCAATGGAGAAGTGGAGTGGGAAGTTTTGACAGGGGCCTCCACATTTGAATTTTACAGCAACAACATATAATATTTCATATTAAGTCTAACACAAACTTCTTGACTGAAAACATCAAAGAAAGATGGATGGATCTGGAGCTCCTTTGTTATCTTAAGTTAAGCAGGGAGAGATTTGTCATCAGTATGAGATGACAAGAAATTGGCTTCATCTGCAGGGGTCTGCGTAGACGGGGATCATCGTGTAAACGCCTACTGCCAAACGAGAGTCCATATTCAGGAAAATTTCGGATTCTCACTTACAATATTACCGTCTCACCGGCAAAACTAATTTATAAGTAGTTTTCATCGAAACCACTTACTCCCTCAAATTGTAGATGCAAGCAGAGACTCACTGCCATGGTGCAATGCAAAAGAAACATTGCATATATTGCACATCATTTTATTTTTGTTGTAAGATTAGCTACTAAGTCTGCTAAGATATTTCTATTTTTCCCTTTCAACACCTGACTGATAATTATATTTTTCCTTTCATTTTATTGAACCTAACTTTTTGATTATGAGCTCAAAATCGGGGTTTTTCGCGTACATGAATTAATTATAAATGAATGCTCAATGTATGAACGGACGCCAACCTGCCTTATATTTTCCTTTCATTTTACAATTATATTTGTGACTGTACTTAGAATATTGATGTTTCTTTTGGTTTACTTGCAGCTTCTTGCTAATGGCATACACGAAAAACATTGCTATATGTTCAACTGAAAACAGCGTTTTGTTGTTCAGAATTTAAACAACTATTCAAAAATTGACATCTGATTCCTGATATAGAAAAAATAAAACTCTATGAAAATTTATTTTTAAAAAAAAAAGTCAAACTGTCAAATAGCTAAGCTTTTATTCCAGACTGCAAACTTTGGTAATTCAGAAACCATATCAGATGATTAGAAATTCAAATCGTGTTATAGACAAACATAAACATCTTACTAAACGAATACCTCCGACAAGTTGGTAGTTGAATGGAACGGTGATCAAACTCATAACTCCTACAAGCAATACAAAATAGATAGCTGGGCAAACACGGACCCCTGTGACATCATCTTATTGGTAAGAGCCTGTCACGATTTAAAAATGGATAATAGACAGAATATGCTCCCGTGTATCGATTCAGTTGAGAGACCTGAACACCATGTGCAGGTGATACTGAAATACCGCTACATAGATATGGGACGTTGACGATGGGGAAGGTGAAGTCATACGGCTTGGTTTAACGTTGAGTTGTTTAGTTGCCGTTAACATCTATGTTCGATGAAATATCTAAGTATGAAGCAGATAAGGAAGACTCTGGTTATATTTTATTTCGAGTTCACAGGGATATATCGAATCGACATATGGATGAAAATTATTATTTTTAATAGATAAAACGTCATCGATATATCTAAATGTCATTAAATGAGGAACTTCGGTATCTTTGCAAGGAAAGGTGAATATAACGAACAGTGATCAATCTCATAACTCCTATAAGCAATACAAAATACATGTAGATGGTTGGGCAAACACGGACCCCTGGATATACCAGAGGTGGGATCGGGTGCCATGGAGGAGTAAGCATCCCCTGTAGACCGGTAACACCTGCCCTGAGTCCAATATTTTGATCCGGTAAACGGAGTTATCCATAGTCAAAATCAGTGTGCCAAGAACGGCTTAACAATGTAAAACTTATACGGTACCAATTTTGATGCACCAGATGAATGGTCTAACAATCGGTATGAAACACGTCAAACAGCATTATTAACTCCAAAATACTTGTACATACTATCAGAATAGTGTTTAACAAGTAAATCTGTGGATGACTGATCACACGATATGAATACTTCCGTGTTCTGTTTTTATTGGTGTTGAATTTTGCCTCCATCAAGCAAAAACAAAGCAAAGTCTCCTCGGTACGGCTGACTAACGTGAAGAACATAAAGGTTAAGGAATCACAACTGTAAGCTTATCACTGCGTATGAATACCATTCTCATTTTAATCAATATTAAATGCAATTAAAATAATGAAAATGTAAGTACAAGAAATCCTTTTAGTTTTTGAAAGTATATGTGATGAAATATCTCAACCATCTTCACACCTAACGCGTTCCGTTCAATCTGTCTGTGTAAAGAGACTCGCGGTATACATATCATATACTTTCATAAACTGAAAGACATTTCTTATTGGGACCGTAGTCTCTGGCTATACAAAATATTTTATTTAATACCAACCACAGGTCTCGTGGGGAATACATGTTTATAAACATATGAATTAAATCATTACAACTGGATGAAAAATAGATAAATATTGTTGAAGTAAATACATGTATTCAAAATTGTGTTTCAGTTACATGCTACCTTTCTGTATATTAAATATTGTAAGCTGGATATTCAAATGAAATCTTGCAGTATTCAGCAACACTCATTGAAGTGCCTCATTAAATTGTCAATCTTGTTTTCTTTTTCTCAGCTGACAAAATGAAATGATACTGTCAGAGATTTTCCTGTCGAATTTGAAAATCAAACTTTATCGTATCTTCGTTCAGCATGTAACTGCAAATCATTTTCTCCTTTTATCGACGTAACTTAATCTCCGGTGTCCAGATACAAGCAAGGTTTACAAGTAATTTCCTTGCATTGTCTATATCTAATGAATTCAAACCTATACTAAGAGCGCGTTTGCTGACTGATGATACAGCTCGGATGCCAACTAATTGGACAGGGAGGGAAAGAGCACTCGGTGCCAAATTGGCGTAAAAAATCTCCATCCGACATAAAAAAAAAAAAAGAAGAAAAAGTCTGATACGTTCTGTTGTTAATTTTGTGTTACTTCTTTATTTGGTGCTTTTGGAACATTTCTACTCCAGTGGGAACACGGAGGCGTATGGGTGTAATCTATAATTACTTAATTACATAGGTCATTTAAGTACACTGCCAAAAACACTTATACGTGGTGTCATTGATACAACCCCACTATTTAAAACAAAAGACGATAAATAGAAACGCTTCCTGCTGATGATATTGCTTAGTCTGCTAGTAATCATCAAAACGAAATTTCAGAAAACTCAAAGAAAGGAATACATTAATTTCACCACATTTCTATTTTTGTAGCTTTGTAGTTGTTCTAACAAAAATGCATTTTACAAGATTGTTTAGTATCTTTGCGTCCTTTTTTTTTTTTTTTTTTTTTTTTTTTTTTTTTTTTTTAGAAAGCATTGCTATAATTATCCAAGGCTAAAGGAATTCCAGCAGCTTAAATTCATTAGAAAAAAGACATTTCCTTCAGTAACCTAAGTTTTGTTAATTCGAGATGTCTTTGAGATTTATTACATAATGAAATATGATTTAAATAAAAAAGAAAGGAGAAAGAGAGAAAAATCCTTGCTTCAAATTTATATCTATGTCAGACCATTCTAATAGAGAACGCCGAAATTATACAGAATGTAATGTAAAACTAAATCTATTCTTCAGTTTATGAGTGGAGTATGAATGGTTGGTATGAGTGATTATATATCCATTGTACATATTACCTTCAAAAGTATATTATGATACATTTACTTTCTATTTGTACAATGGACAATGCTAATTTAAAAAAGCCTATTCTTCAATAGGGTTGAATACTTTGAACAGTGATTGAATGAAATTTTTATAGGTATTTCTTCAGTACACTAGCGGCTGGTAAATCTAAACAAGTGCACACTGTTCAGTACTTTACACTTCCTCGATTCATGCTAGCTATCGCTTTCATTGTGTTGGTATCAATGTCATCTAGTTTGCTATTGTGCAAAAGTCTATTCAATTCGGTTAAGAGTTGTCACTATTCAATTAGCGAAAATAAAACTGCATTGAAATATTGCTGTGATCAATACAGTGTCACTCATTTCTGTTGTAAATCGTTTAGATGTATGTAAGATGCTATTTCAGTGAAACGAATCCTTGTAGTGGGCCCTTCACTTTAAAGTGAGAGTTCCATATTCCTATGTGCTTATGACATCCAGTCAGTAAGTAACCACCGGGGTCTTCATTATCGTCAAAGGACAGTTCGCATGTGTGAACGCTACATCGTTATAGGAAAGCAAACTAGATCAAGCAATTGTTTAATAATGAATTAATTTTAGAAAGAAATGTTCTTCGCTGACATGCTGTCAGAATAGAAGAATGAGTCAGCTGATTTGTAACAAAACTAATAACTCTTTTCCTGTAAGAAAAAAAACCTTTTTCTTTTTCTTCAGTGTATCGATACGTTTGACGACTAGTACAGTTGACATGTGTTTCGTTTAAATCTTTTTTCACGTCAGAAAGTTTGTTCCTAAATGATCATTTTGTCAATCTACATTCATTGGCATGCGTTCATTTGCGATCACATCTCAATTTTCAGTCCAATCTCTTGATGGTAATATCTGCTGTAAAGACGTAGTGTCAAGTGGCCTACGTTTGATTTTTAACTTGTAAAAGTCTCAAGTGATGATAATTGAAGCATGTTCAGCCTAAAGAATTGCCATGGGCTTTAAGTTGTTAATCATGGTATGATTACAGGAATTAACAGGAAAAGTTGAAATTATATATCGATTTAGTTCAATCATTAAACTATAAAAACTAGCTGTAAACATCCCATAATGTTTCCTCTGTCAGAATTCGCATAAAATGTGCCAATTACCAGGAGCACTTTATCAGACGTTATCTCAGCGTACATGACTAGTTGATAGCAAGGTCTTGAAAAATCTCAAAATAACAAAACACAAGATCTGGATTTTTTCCCTAATGATAGAAGAGTCTATCGACTTTTAACAGTAATCAACTCATTGTGAAGGTCTTTCTTTATCTTATGGAATGAACCTGACGATTTTCCCCCCAGACAATAAACAAAATGATGAATCTGATATCATTTTCTTCTGTTTTGATGAAAAAATAAAATATATAGTAACCGCATTGTGGTTATAGCATGGAAAAGTGAAATGGGCAAAATATAATTTTCATTACCAAGAAATTGATTTTGCAGACAAACTCATCATCGAACCTGATTAGACCTAAGGTCGTGCATGAATGTATATTGACAAAATATCTATATCAAAGAAAATCCAGATAAAGAGGAGAAATGAGAGAAACAGCCTTAAGAAAACTTGTTAAATCCACATCGATATTTGACCCATAACAGATGAGAGTAGTTGCTCCTTGATATGACTTTTCATCGACCTTAGGCCTAAACTTAATCCCTTTTTACCGGAATTCTTAATAGAAAAATTTAAAACACGGTGACGTAAAACACCAATAGTACACCAGATATCTGTCTTTGTACATGTATTGATATACTTCGTCTTTCATTATCTTTTAAACTAAGGCTAATATATTACTTAGCTGTTGTATATTGTATACTCTTGTCCTTTTAAAGTGTTACATCACTTAAAAAGTGTTAGCAGCTCATATCTATCAATATGACCTCAACTATATCAACATAATGTCAACTTTATCAACACAACCTCAACTCTATCAATACCACCTCAACTCTATCAATACCACCTCAACTCTATCAATACAACCTCAACTCCACTAATACAACCTCAACTCTATCAATACCACCTCAACTATATCAATACCATCTTAACTCTATCAATACAATATGAAAATCTATCAATACAATATGAACTCTATCAATACCACCTCAACTATATCAATATAATCTCAACTTACGGGTCTTACGGATATGACCTGAAAAACACAGGTTCCGTTTCACGAAAGACGTTGGCACGTTAAAGAACCCTCACTGCTACTACCGTAAGCGCTGAGCATAGGCCTAAATTCCTACAACTGGTGACGTCTCAATATGATTGAAAAATTCTCGACGAGCCGTAAAACAGCAACGAACAACCTTCAACTCCATTTGCACAAGCTCAACTCTAACAATACAACGTCAACTCTATCAATACGTCAACTCCAACAATACAACGTCAACTCTATTAACACTACCTCAACTCTATCAATACAATATTAACTTTATCAAAACAGTAAACATTAACCATTGAAGTATTTCACTTGCAGCACCAAAGACCAGCTCCTTACTTATAAAAACCTTTGTTCTTAAGGGACAAAACCACCCTAATGAATGTGTCAATTCTAACAGAATAGTTAATGTCTCCCCACATTTCCTCTGTTCATAGTACATTTTGTCTCTGTAACATGATAAGCATAACAAAGTAAACCACAATTCTGTGTCTAACCTCAGTATATACCAGAAAAGATTGTTGTTTCAAGCGAAGATATGCTGGCAGATACCCTAAACAAGGAAACTAATAACCTGAGTGTATTTTCATGTAGACCATGAAAGGCTTGCAAAAGCAAAAGCATCCACCAAACAGCGTGAATGGAGGTGAAACACGATACTCACCTCTCTTGAATAAAATTGTATTACTTTGCACCAACGCGACTACTGAACCAATCCTATGGCTCGCAGTACGGTTTGAGCCACTATGAACGCCAAAATCTCATTTGTTTCGCCACGGGCTTCACGAGCACTACCATATTCAGATGTAAATCATTTAAGGGAATGAAGATTTGTTGGCTTGTCAAGCATTCAAATAGAAGGTTGAGCATATAAAATTTATCTTTCTATTGCTTCGTAATCACTATCTACTCGTAAAGATTGGTACATCGATGGTCTTCACGCAGAAAAGCATAGTATCAGGGTTATTAGAAATTAGCCTCCATGGCTTTTAAAACTGTAAATATTAAATAAGGTATATAATTGGGGAGTTTTTCATCGACCAAATTAGATTAATCGTTAATGAACATATTAAAAAGTAAGTGAATTAGTTATGGCTGTCCAAAACGAAGAGCATTATACGTGTATGACAACGGCAGGTCACCCTCCTTAATTGTCAATTGCACAGCGTCCGCTTTATATTGCATACACGTATTTCAGAAAAGTAAGGAAGAAAAATACATACATGTATAAAAAATAAACATTTTTGAAAAATACATGAAGGCATGAAATGCAACGCTATATGCCAGCAAACTTCATGAAGCGGATTAGCACTTAATGTGAAAGTATGCTGGCGTGAAGCGTTGCAATTCATACCCTCTTGTATTTTTCAAAAATGAAATTTATTTTTCATATTTACATTTTACTTTCATTTCTGTCGAAATTCCTGACCGTTAAATTCGTCGAACTATATCTATAAAGATTCATATGCACATTGTTCACATTCATGAGAAAATGGCAATCATTTCCATTGGTAAAGATATGGAAGGCAAAAAAATTGGAAGTGTAGATATTAAAATAACCTAAAACGATTCTTAAACATAGAACAGAATTTAAAATTTGCCTGTCAATTAATTCATCTCACTTTCCATTAATATAGATTAATCAAAATTTTGCTATGTAAATTTCAGTAATATTCAAGTGTAAGGATGACGGCTCCTTGAAGGAGGGGGGGGGGAGGTGATCCTGAATTATCGTACTTTAGTGAAAAGAACCTGTATACAATGAAAATGAATGTTTGATAGCTCGACTAATCATAATTGTACCCTGTCTTTAAGAAATCACCCCAGTACTAGTTTCTCGAACTAGTACTCTACAGCGATACATTATAGAATGGTACTCCGCCTCGTGTTGGGTCACCTGTATTTCGAATCTGGGGAAGATTGCTATTGGCCTCATCTAATACGTATCTAACACAGATCTATATAAATTGTTAAGGCTGAATCTTAATTAATTTTTTTTTTGTCCTTTGCGTTCCCTTGGCCAGCCTTCAGACTATGTCTTGACGTCATACACTACATCACTAATTTCGCAATGCCGTTTAAATAGGATTGATTCTAAAATTTTAGTTAATTGCTTCCTTTTTTATTGTTTTACGTCCGTTCGAGAAGCATTCAATCGTGTTAAGGTTAAACGCGGTGTTTCTGACATTTTTACTGATATTATTATTGCATTCCTTCAATATGAAAAACTCTTTTATGATTTCCTAAATCGGTTCAATTCTTATTGTAGTAAATTACCATAACTTTTTATCAGCTTGGTTAGCTTAGTGGCTAAATCACCTATCACTAGTATCGCAAGGGTCTCGAGTCCAATATCTGATTGATCCAAAGATTTTGTCTCCCTTCCTTTGCTACAGAAACTTAGTAATATCCATATAGACAACCTTCTGTCGTACATAGGAGCTAACTTTACAAATATCTCACCTCAACCAGGAACTATCAAAACATACCAACTCTAAAGCAAACCTGGTTATATGCCCCAAGCATTTTGTACAAACAAGTAATGTCACGAAACATTACATATTATCGTTATCGTCACCATTTTCCCGCTCCTCAACGATCCACTTCAGTAGCGATCGTAGGTGAGGGGATCGATTATCTAATTCTAGATTGTCAGAATTTGAATTATGCTAAGTAATTTGATCTATAACGTTCTGAAAACATTGTAAACTTCTGAAGAAGATAGCGTTTGTTTTGTGCAAAAATAGAATGTTTTCCTTAACCTCGAAGGTTAGAAATTAGTTTTATGCAATTTGATTTCAAGACACTAACGTTTGCAGGAAGCATTAGTTCCATGAGGTCTGTCGTGATATAGCTCTAACATGTTTTGTAATTTTAAAGTTTTGTTTACCACAACTTTAATGATACAGTGTACAGCACTTAAACAAACGTTAACTTTGGTAAATTCACTGTATTCTGACGTCATGATGATGTGCTGTATTTCGACAGGAACCTTGAAACAATATTTCATTACCATTTATTTATTCAATTTGACGGAACTGAGAAGTGGGTATCGACCAATTCCGACATCAGTGCAAACTTTACGCTACCGATATAAATCTGAGATAGATTTACTAGTAACTGTAGGTCATCGCTGTAGACGAACAGAGGTCTGTCCTGAGAGAGTAGTCAGCAAACTTCCCGTAAAAACACAAAGATAAGAAACCATGATAGATAGAGAGGAACAAATTATGTTCTTGTTTGCCTAAAATCAAGAAATACGATGTTCATTAAATGAAAGTACAATATATAACTATACTACTTGTATATTTCGTGAACAAAATTATATTCCTTTATTGCATTTAATTTTATTATACTTTCTTGTAAAATACTCGAATATGATTGGTCGAGAAGTATTTGAAAAAAACATATTGTTACCATCTGAGAACAGAAATCACGCCCTCCAGGGTGATAGTATCTAGCAACGAGAAACAGTACTTGACAACGGTTGACATTATAAAAAATTATCATATGTGTGAAATTTATGCGCGTACGGTTCGCCGTAGATTGTTAGACTACGTCGTTTGAGCGTTTGTAATAAACACAAATACCCGTATCAGTATACGAAATATCAAATGTCAACAGACGTAAGTCTTTCTGCTTTGTTGTTTATATAACATTCAGTATAATAAAACAAATATTGCATGTAGTTGAGGGTAACATTGAAAATTTTCACCCCTCGAGAAACCATTGTCATCCTCGGCTACGCCTCGGTTGACAATGGTTTTCTCGGAGTGAAAATTTTCAATATTACCCTCAACTACATGCAATATTTATATAGTCCTACTCATGTTGTATGGCAACCTTATAAACAATTGTATTGGAAGAGGTCCATTTAACTTTTGAACTTGTGCTTAATCCTTTTGAAGTTTTGTCGATAAATATGTTCAATACAGCAAACCCATTAGTTAAAGATGGATTTATATTATAGTCTCATTCCTTCCATCTCTCTTGTGAAACAATGAGTGTACAATCCACAGATTGCAGTATTCGGTAACGGCGAGTCTGAACTTGTCCTTCAAACTTCCCGTAGGATGCAGTGGAGAATATTTCGCTCTCACAGACATGTTTTTAGTTAAATATTCTTTTATCTGTCGATAATTCTATATTTTTAGAAATCGTCTTATTTTGTTAGAACTATGTACGAGTAGCTACTGGAAGCTACGCCCACTGGAAGCCCAACCTTTTACTGCAACCCGGTCACGGTAGCCCAATGGTAGAGCGCTCGCCTTGTAACCGGGAGGTCGAGAGTTTGAGTCACCACGTCAAACCTAAGACATTAAAATCGGTAGTGATTGCTCCTTCGCAAAACGCTGGGTATTTGGAAGTGAGAATCAAGGGTCCTTTAGTTATAACCGTGTCGGGGCAGGCGTTGGTACGTTATGGCCCTGGGCGCTAAGCATAGGTCTAAATTTGTGGTACTTCACCTACAGCTGGTGACGTCTCAATATGAGTGAAAAAAATCAACAAGGCGTAAAACAAACAAACAATAAATCATCCTGGTCTGAAATTTCTGGATCCGCCAATGAAATGGTATAGTAAGAGAGAATGGTATTGGGAATGTAAACTTCCTTCAAACTTACAGTGTAGTTTTAAAGATGACTACTATCTCATCTATCAAGTGAAATACAAGTATAACTAAAACAAAGTGATTTTTCACAACAGACTCAGGCGGTCTTCTGTTTAGTCTATATGTATGGGTTTTATATTTTTCAAAATATACCGCATTCTTAATTCTACCACGGTTATTGTAAAGATCATAGGAATGCCGCGGTCATTATTCTGCCATATACCCTCATACGTAATATCTAATTATGAGAAAATTGATACTCATTTCGCTTGCACTTCGTATTTTGCTAATGTAACAATAAAGTCAATCAATACACATGTATGTTGTAATTTTTTTCTATAAATGACTGAAGAACATTTGTCATTCAGTATAAACCAATCGTCTGCATTCCGAAAGCGATGCACTTTAAACATGGCGATGCACAGATTGATTGATTGATTGTATATTGTTTAACGTCTCTCTCTCGAGAATTTTCCACACATATGGAGATGACATCATTGCCAGTGAAGGGCTGCAAAATTTAGGCCTATGCTCGGCACTTACGGTCTTTGAGCAGGGAGGGATCTTTATCGTGACCTAATTCTTAGCTATATATTTCTGAGCCGTAGTAGAATAACATCCTTGGTATCGGAATGTTGTTTGAAATATATAAGGCTCGGCTTTTATATTTCAAAACTACATTTCTCGACCTCGGAGGTTATCCTGCAACATACACGAAAACGTGATCATTATTTCTTAAATAATAACTAAGTCTGTTGACATGTTAGAATTTTTCTTTAAAGTGTACTACCTTTTTTGCATTTTTCTTTCATTGTTCAGAAATGTTATTCATGATTGCTGAAATGCGAAAGTAAACGGAAAGGGGTGGAGTGGGGTTGAAAGCGCAGCTATCATATTGTAGCGTGTAGCGGTCACCCAAGTGCTGATCAAGCTCGCCATTCTTTAACTTACAGAAATGTACGTGAGAGAGAGAGAGAGAGAGAGAGAGAGAGAGAGAGAGAGAGAGAGAGAGAGAGAGACTCTACCACACCACTAGAAAAGCTAGCTTTGTAGCGACGCAGTATAAGTTCCCTCTTATACTGTCCTCTACAATATATATTCTTGGGTTATGAATGAATACAGAAGACACAGGGTATCGTTGAATTTCAGACCGATATAGTACATGTGATTGGTATTTTTCGAGAAATGATATTTAGGTCGATGAATTTACGTTACACCATGTCTGGCTCTGATGTATAATAGAATAATCTAAGCTCCCCCATGTACACTTACAAGGCAGAAATACTGTCCTAATATGTTATCATGGTTCGATTTTATAGAACCCCGTCATAAACGTTCAACGAGTGTAGATAATTGCAATAGGACGCTGTGCATGCACTTTTAATTTCTCTTTTTTTCGAAGTCGATTTGTAACAAATATATCAAACAAACGTTTCTTTTTCCCAACCATATACACTGCAAGAAATCACATCAATTAAAGTATACGAAATATATATTAATATCAGATATTTATCAATCGTGGTGAATCTGCAATTCTCTCCCCGAACTTTCACTTACACGTATCTGGTTAACTAGAAATACTATGTTAAGTATGTGATATAACGTAGCCCTTAGCATAAATACTTATCGTAGGAAAATTCAATGCAAAATAATCTTTTTTACACGTCAACAAATCAAGCACTTGTTATAATACAAATAGTGATTTCAAAACCTCTAAGTCAGCTTAAACCTAACAATTCTATCGATTAGCCAGAGTCGGCTCCGCTCGTACTTCACCATAATTTTGGTCGTAATTGGGAAAGAAAGAAGTGATTACAATCAGGTTCCAATAAGTATAAAATGTACATTCGTGCCATGAAAGCAACATTTCACACCTGTTTCACACCCGTAAATGAAAAACAGGTGTGACTGACTGCGCTCTTTATTTTAGAGTCATTGGAATTTTATCATCGCGAAACGAATACTTAGACCAAGCGGTAAACGCACTGTCAAAAGGAACAACAACAAAATAGATGGGGGTATAAAGAATAGCAAAAAACAAAACAAAAACAACAACACTGTCAAATGGAAGAAAATAGAAGGGGGGTATAAAGAATAGCAGCATGTCGGTGATCTATTATGTACATGTGGATTGATTGAGTGTATATTGTTTAACGTTCCGTCCGAGAAGAAGATGTCACCATTGCCGGTGAAGGGCTGCAAAATTTAGACCTATATAGACTCGGTGCTTACGGCCTTCAAACGGGGAGGGGTCTTTATCGTACCACACTTGCTGTGAAACGGAGCCTTGGTTTTTGCGGTCGCATCCTAAAGACCGTCCCATTTAGTCACCTCTTAAGACAAGCAAGGGGTACTAAGGACCTATTCTTACCCGGAACCCCCACGTGAAATGTACATGTGGAAGATGGAGATTATCACAATGGAGAATGACTGCGCCAGGCATCACTAGAACGAGAATGAGGTACACACATTACATAGACTACCTGCAATATATTTGCAAGAGTCCAGGTGCTCGCTTGCAATTATACTTGAGCACAATGAATACAGCGACACTAAGCACGAGAGTGTTGTTTTCTTTCTATGACGGTGAATAAATATCCAAACGTATCTCTGGTAAAAATGTTATATTGAACTACTATAATGATGAAATATTAAACAAGTAAATTTTTATTATAACACACTAATAAACGATTACTGTCTGTTCTCACAAGATCTTCTCCACTGTTTCTCGATAATTTCCTTGACTCATAGAAAATCTATCAATATAAATTAATACAGAGAGCATCCAGACTAGGAACCGCGCATCCGAATGGTTTCATTATCTTTGTTTATTTGGTACGTCTTCAAAAATAACTAATAATTGTGAAAAGTGGCAGCAAACTTGCAATAATGATGAGACAGGGTGATATCCTGCAGACTGAATGGAAGAAAGAAATCAGTCATATTCTACTATATAAATAAAACAAATCAGTCATATTCTACTAATGAAATGAACTAATCAGTCATATTACACTAAAGAAATGAACAAATCAGTCATATTTCACTAATGAAGTTAACACATTAGTCATATTTCACAAAAGAAATGCATAAATCAGTCATATTTCACTAAACTTAAGAGCAAATCGGACATATTTCACTAAAGAAATGGACAAATCAGTCATATTCATTAAAGAAATGCATAAATCAGTCTTATTATATGATTGAATAATTCCTAGCTCTCTAATTGGCTGAGATCCAACAATGTAGAATTATGTTTACCTGCACGTGACCTTCCGGGTGAACAATAAGGAATTATTTTTTCCACATAGGACCAAAAATAGACCTTCCAGGTGAACATAAGGAATTATTTTTTCCACATAGGACCAAAAATAGGTCGTTGAAACTTCCAATTAAAGCAAAGAACAATCTTGAAGGGTTTTTTAATCACTTAATCATATAATAAAACAATTATTGCATAATATTTCATTAAAGAAATGAACAAATGAGTCACATGACTTACAACAAAAATGAACAAATCAACTATGATTGCAGAAATGACCAAATTATTCATATTCTACTGCAGAAATGAACACATCTGTTAAATGGACACGTCAGTCACATTTTATTAGAGAAATGAACAAATCAGCCATTACCAGAGAAATGGGTATATTCTTTACTGATCCCTCAAGTACACCATCAAGTTTCGCCATTGAAATGGTATGCGGGGCTTCGCAAAATCTAGACGTGTATATGTACATGTATGTACGTCTTAAAGACTACAGTTAGAAATAACCATTTGTATAGATGACAGTTACAGTTGTCAGACCAAAGTGTAATGACGATTCATTTCAGAAATAGTCGATGATTCGGGATGCATAAAGGTGTGAACAATTGAAATAGGCATTCTATTAGACTGCCCACTGCACAATTTCGGTTCAATTTTCAATACAAACATGACAAACAAACATGTTTCAATATATATCTACACAACAGTGCATTGAAAAGAACATATTATTTTTAAAAAATCCATCATAAGCAATACATATACGAAACAACAATCTCATACTGCCGCCTCTCAGATAATAGTGGTAAATATGTATTGGCTGGGATCAGTATGTGTAAACATCAACCATGTATTTATTTGTACGTTTGTAAGTCAAAAGTAATGGTTTGTTTTTATTAATTTTGACCCAGCCAATTAATTTTATATCCTTTCGACGGCCGGAGATTTTGAAGAATGTTTCGCTAAAAAAAAAGGGGGGGGGGGGTGAACAAAATCCTTAAAACGAATCAATCACTGTATCAATGCCCACTCTGGATCAAGGAAAAGTATGTTTAATATCCTACATGATGAACACCGGGATCGGTCCCCTGACCTCTTAAGGTCACGGCGCAGGGGTCACTACAACAACAAAAAATGTGCGAAAGACTGTTTTTGCTTATGAAATGTAAATTTTTCCACCTTCCGTCCTTCCTTTTTCTCTTGTCACCTTCTATTAAGTTTTCTCCTTTTTAGACGCATGGAGTGTGTGTGTGCCTATAAAGCGGAACCTATATACCGGTCCTATGTCGGAGGGTACATGTAAATTCGGAAAATTCCTGTGCTTGTCGTGTAAATCAGACAGAATGAAAGCAGACGTTTGTAATTTTAACAGACGATAGGAGGCAACTTTCCCTTCCGTACTACATGTATACCAAATATGCTATGGTAGCCTCCCCTGGGGACCAGCACAGGGGGTCACAATTTCTGTTTTGGCCATTACGCATTAACGTATTTGCCAAATATTCTGAAATATGCGTGTGTAAAATATTGGCATCTTAGCGTGTAAAAATATAGTTGGTTTTTATTACTTTAAGGCTACTTTTAATTGCATAAAAGTCACCTATCGTTAATTGTACTAATCACGGTTCCCTGTTCTACACAATATTTTATCATTATATTTAGATAGAATATTTCGCATCATCACGCAAAAGTTACGCCTTTATTCGCGAAAGTTTTGCGTTATAACGCGAAAATTTATTTATCAGCTACATATGTGTGAAAATGAGGTCAATGGGGTTTCGTAAGATATTCAACAACAACGAAAAAAGAAGAGCTGCAGAATGCCAAAGCTTTTATGGGAAATATAATCTCCAAATCTATGGAGATAAATTCAAGATATACAAACCCACAGCGATATATATTTATGGATTTCGTTTTTCCTTTCTAAAGTGATTCTGTAGGACCTGGGAGCCACAGTCACCTGAAGTATGGATATTACCTCCCCCCCCCCCCTTGATTTTTTTTGCGGCGATTTCTCTGAAATATGTGGATTCCCTGTCTATTTCATTCCTCTCTCGATTTATGTACTCGTTTCACGCTTTTCGTAAGCTTTAGAGATTGGCCTTCTCCGGTATATAAAATACACAAGGTATGAAACAAAATGTAAACAAATGGCGGGTCCCCGTTTCGGAGCACATTTTTCAAGTAATTACATCGTAACCTAGGGAATTGTGGCGAGCGGCAGGTCAGGGAGATGTCATACTACAAGTCTCTTCAACTCAAAACCCATTTCATCCCTTTATTTGTCACATTTCTGCGTGCATTGATCGGACAGGGCTTCTTCTCTTCCACTGGCAGCCTTAAAGGAAGTCACAGAGTACGAATTTGTTGTACTTCAGGTGCCTGTGCTACGAACGACTGACCCACGTAGTGGTGATGACATCGTTCATCTCTGACACAGTTGTCAGAGATCGCGCCCACGCTGAGCGACTATTGTGGGCGCCATCATACTTTGTCTCCAGGCATGCCGTTGTCAGGCCAGCCTCGTTTTCGGATTTTAATGGCGGACGCGTGAAAATCTGTCAAGTATTAAAAGCCTGTCCATGACTTCAACATGAGTTTCAGTAACAGACACAGAACCTAATTTATCTATCAGTCTGAAAAGTAGTGTGATATTCTCGAAATTAAATCAAAACTCTACCTTCGCTCTTCTATATATCTGAGAATAACTGAAACGAAACACAAACTTCAATATTTAGTATATCTTATACTGTATATTCTATATATATTCTCTTGTTCTGAAGGTATCGATTATGCATCAGGGAAAGAAAACAATATGATCGCTTTAAAATAACATAATTTGTGTATTAGTAAATCCAATGAGCTTATTTTCGCTGTCTTGTATACCTTGACATGTATATGTAAACTACCGCATTGAATCATTTGACAAGAGCAATATCAATGAAATCAACTGGGGAAAAAAACTCAGGACAGAAAACCTCACACTGAGGGTGTTGGCGAAAGATTAACATTTCAAATACTATAGTAATTACCTTCACGCAGAAACATATATACACATATACAATGCACCATGATTTCGTGACCATTAATATTTACGCTACATTTAGCAATCGAATTTTTTGGTAGACCAATATCATAAACTACAGTTAGGGAAAATCTGGATGTAATTAACAGTAAAATAAATACAGATCAAAGCATTAATAAGCTATTCTGAGATCTATTGATATAAACCAAACGTACCTACATGATTTGATAAACATGGAATCAAGAGCAAATATGATACACCCGTTTCTCATTTTCCTATCCTCCCTCTCTTATATAGCCATTACAGCCTCGGAAATATCTGCGTTTCGTGATAGTAATTTTATGAACGTTAACGCAATTGAAAGCATTGGCTAGCTACATATTGAATGGCTAGCTACACATTGATTGGCTAGCTACACATTGAATGGCTAGCTACACATTGAAGCACACCTTCAAACCTTGGAATGCTTAGTCAAATTCTGTACATTGTTTAAAATAGAAAATAGACAATATATAACAAATTGGAAAAAAGAATTTTGGGTGCGGCTTGAATTTTGTGGTTTCAAACTTTAAAAAAAAAAAGATTTCGTCCAGACGTATTCTAGCTAATATTTTTCATCATTTTTGTAACTTCATGTTTGTAACTCCTGGGTAAAAAGTTATTCCGAGTTTAAATTTAAACTTGTATAATACTCTGAGTTGTACCATGTGCAAATGTTTATAAAGTTGTTCATCCTTTTTTTTTTAAGGTCACCTGAGTTACCTATTGCAATTGGTTTTCGTCCGTCGTCGTCCGTCGTGCGTTAACAATTGAACATTTTTAACTTCTTCTTAATAACCACCGGTCCAATTCTTTTCCAATTTGGTATGAAGCATCATTGGGACAAGGGGGGGGGGGGAGCATAAATTGTAAATTTCAGGACTCCAGCTCCTCTGGGGCCTTAGGGGCGGGGCAAAAACTGTCCAAAAATTGACCAATTTTCAAAAATCTTCTTCTCAAGAACCACACACATGTAAGAAAAACAAAATGCTTAGTGATGTAGAGCAGGAAGGCCTCTACCAAAATTGTAAATTTCATGATCCGCAGGGTAGGAGTTCTGACCCCAGGGCGGGGCCAAACTTGTTATATAGTGTTTATGTGTAAAACACTTAATTTACATCTTCTTTAATGCTATCGATAATAAATTGATAGTAAATAGATATTTAGAAAGAACAGGTAGTCCTTTACCAAATGGTAAATTTGATTATTCCAGGGGTAGGGGCTTTGGTATCAGGGTGGGACCAAAATGGTCAGTTATTAGATGTGTTAACAATAGACATTTTTAACTTCTTCTTGATAGATATCATTCCAATTCTTTTCAAATTTGGTATGAAACATATTTGGAACAAAGGGAACATAAATTGTAAATTTCAGGATTCCTGCACCCATGGGGCCTTAGGAGCAGGGCAAAAACTGCCCCAAAATTACCAATTTTCAAAAATCTTCTTCTCAAGAACAACACATATGTAAGAAAAACTAAATCATAGTGATGTAGAGCAGGAAGGCCTCTACCAAAATTGTAAATTTCATGATCCCCGGAGTTGGGTTTCGGACCCCAGAGCGGGGCCAACCTTGTTATATAGTGTTTATGTGTAAAACACTTAAATAACATTTTCTTTAGTGTTTTTGATACTAAATTGAAACTAAATGGATAGAGCGGGTAGTCTTTTACCAAAATTGTAAATTTGATTTTCCCCAGAGTAAGGGTTTTGACCCCAGGGTGGGGCCAAACTTAGTATATAGTATTTATGTGTAAGTTTGCTGATACTGTATAAAATCTAAATGCATACTTATGAATAGCAGAAAACGATGTACAAAAAATGGTGAATTTCACAACCCAGGATTATGACTTTAGGATGAGTCCAAATAAGTCATATATTTTTGTGTTTTGATTTAATACACCTATTATTTAAAGCCTTTCATCAGTGTATGCACTTTTGAGGGCAGTGAAGTTTTAAGAACACATCTTGTTTTATACTGTTACTGAACATTAGAATTTAGCTTAGATATTCAGAGCAGGAAATTTTTTCTAGATTCCATAGCCCATGGAAGTAGTGATACTTTTTCACTAGTATTCAGGTGACCGATAAGGCCTTTGGGCCTCTTGTTTTATATACATGTAAATCCCAAGCCCAATCTCATCAAATTATTGAATAGATATTGTTTAAACATTAAAAAAATTGTGGAATTTTCATATCCGTGAAATAAATGGAATTTGATATCCCACGAGAAGTTTTGCATTGGCAGCACTGTGAAGCCATCAGTCCACACTCCAGTAGTGCATACAACATTAAACCTTTTCCTTAATTATAATATGCAATAGCAAATTAAAAAGTTCTATATGTATCAAATTAACTAAAGTCACTACACTAAAATTAATATTTATCTAATTCCTAGAAATACATATTTTCTCATTTTCCATTAAATGCATGGCTTCCGTAATTGATATGCATATAACTGGCGTTAATCAGGACCGGTTCCTGATAATACAGTGCGTATTCCTACCGGTGTCAGACATCTGTGGTCTGTTCAATGAAATTTCCTCAGGGAAGGCTAATTGATGAAAAGCAAACGACAGTTGTTATTTCACAGCCCCGAATTTGCTGATTTTTTGAAGATTGCACGAGAGCTTTGCACTGTAACTTACATCCAACCGAGAACCGATCTGTTCACACTGGCTTACCTGTTGGTTTGACGTTTGAGATTAGTGAATTAACAACAAATGAATATCTGATTCACTGCATCTGTACATTATTATGTATTACATGATATGGTTATTAGATAATTAAGATATGAAGTCAGTGCGTATTGCTCATCGTTTTGTACTCCTGCTAGATTGTTAAATATAACAAATATACATACTGTACAAAGACCGAAAACAAATAGGTACTCTAAAATATCGGTCCACCATTAGAAGTACCCATCCAAAAATACTATTGTAACCCATCGTTTACTTCAAGAATAACTTTGATTTAAAAAAAAAAGTTTCTATAAAGTTTTGATACTATAGTTAGTTAAAGAAATAAATGATAAGTATATACTGATAAGTTTATACACTATTTAAAAGAAGTCCTTGACACTTTGACTTTTCTGAGTAAAATAGAGTTGGTGATTTGAATAAGCTTGGTGATATTTTGTTATATCTTATCTTAGAGTAGATGTAAAATGTTCATTAACAGTACAACATTGATATTTTTTATTCAATATATAGTAAAAACTATGATACTAGATATAGTAAACTATAGTTTATGTTTACTTTGGACGTACAAGTGAGGACCTGCTTTAGGCCTCGGGGAGTTATACTGCACAAAACCAATATACTATAGAGACCATTCGAAATACCTAACTTCAACATAAACAATTAAAACCAACACCCAACGTAGGGGATACAGAGGACCAGGGATTACTCTGTTTTCTGATCAAGATGTAAGGCTCACGGCGGGTGTGACCGGTCGAAAGGGTATGCTTACTCCTCCTAGACATCGAATCCCACCTTAGGTATGTCCATGGGTCAGTGTTTCCCTTTTTCTTATTTGTTATCCTTTATGGGATTTATGAGATTGATCACTGTTCGTTATCTCCCCTTGTTCATTGGAGACCTACACATTAATGTAAGACGAGCTGTTCTACACTAAGAGTGCAATATACTCTATACAATTCATTGCATCACGCGTTATCTGTAATACAAACGACGGACAAACGTGTCCAACATCCATGATCTTGGCCAAAACCCTAAGTGTAATACAGATTGTTTCCAAGAGATACTAAACGGAAGTGAATGTCCAAAGTTACTTCACCAACACGACACACATAAAGCTGTGTGGATGTGCAGTTATACCCATAATGATTGTCTACAATAATCAAATGGCTTGTCAGAAAAGCATGGTGTATTTATCGCTTCCGGCACACTTATTCATGCTTGAAAGTGTTTGGATACACAAACATTACCTTCATGGTTTTGTACGAAATGGAAAGAATATGTCAATTCGGAAATTTCGAGTTAAGAGCTGTTCTGTGTAGGAGATGCATTTACTGCCTAAGTGGACAAGAGTGCATCTACAGTGTGTGGGGATAAAATACAAAAAGTGGTTTCTATCACATACTATCGAAAGGAATGTTTTGCTAAAATGAAAAATATAAGAACAATGACAATATCATATTTGTAAAGTAATATCCTAGGTATGGTATGTACGATAAACGAATATTACGTGATATGATTTATCATTTCAAGTTTTTCATAATGAAAACTTTAATACCTTGATTTACTATAATGATGTAAACTTTAATACCTTGATTTACTATAATGATGTAAATTTTAATACCTTGATTTACTATAATAATGTGAACTTTAATACTTTTGATTTACTATAATGATGTAAACTTTAATACCTTGATTTACTATAATGATGTAAACTTTAATACCTTGATTTACTATAATGATGTAAACTTTAATACTTTTGATTTACTATAATGATGAAAGCTTTAATACCTTGATTTACTATAATGATGTAAACTTTAATACTTTTGATTTACTATAATGATGAAAGCTTTAATACCTTGATTTACTATAATGATGTAAACTTTAATACTTTTGATTTACTATAATGATGTAAACTTTAATACCTTGATTTACTATAATGATGTAAACTTTAATACTTTTGATTTACTATAACGATGTAAACTTTAATACTTTTGATTTACTATAATGATGTAAACTTTAATACTTTTGATTTACTATAATGATAAAAACTTTAATACTGCGTAGTTCACTAAATTAAAATAGTATGTTTTGATTGGGCCTGTCAGCATTATATTTATCCTAGAACACGGGTTCTGTTTACATTTTCCTACGCCTCGGATCATGTTCTGCTGCTCTAGCAAAAATTGAATTAAACAATTATCCTGTCTCTTCCATGGAAAATGACCTACAGTATTCATGCTTGGCAACATTATAAACACAGGGAACTATCCTGTACACTGCACATTACAAAATATATCTCTCCATTTTTGTCTCTATTTAGGTAGGTACTGTCAAGTTCAGTTGGAAAGCCTCTTTGTCTGATGATAATCTCGTGCCTTGAGCACACTTTCAGCAGGGAACTATAGAAGTCAGACGTGGATTTCTCGTACCACACGCGACCAATACGATAACTCCTTTTTAACTTCTCTGTGTACTATTGTCCTGAAGATGAAGATAAAAACATGCATCCCGTTAAAGAGATGGAATGAGATCTCTTCAGGACGCCATTTATCGTAGATATAATTTCCCCGGAAGAATATTGTGTTAAGTTTGGTGCCAATTCTCTAATGCATTAATTACACTTCCTTCGGTGTATACGATTTCCAAAGGTTCTTACGCTTCAGAAATTACCTCTGGGATATATTTCTGAAAATGTCTGTATCTTTTGTTGTCTGTCAATCAAACGACTTGTCTCTATGATAGAATCTATGCAATGAGCTCTCTAGGTGAACTCTGTTCTAAAGAAAATGTAAAATATGCCCCCTTTCAACCTCGAGTAAACTCTGACCTTCATCAAATTGATGTTTTGGAGCATAAATGCGTGGATTGATATAGCAGGTTTTAATATTTCCTGAAGTATCATCAAACTGTCCTTTATACAGCCTTTTTATTGCAGTTTCGATGACATAAACGGGTATTTATGGCTCTAGTAGTTGTGAAAATGTGACGATTATGAACAGTGATAAATCTCATAAATCCTATAAAGAATACAAAATTAAGTGTAGGGCAAATACGGACGCCTGGAAACATCGGAGGTGAGATCAGATACTTAGAAGTAAGCATCGGATTCCCCTATTGAATGTTCACACCCGCCGTGAAACCTACACCTTGATCAGGTAAACGGAGTAATCCGTAGTCAAAATTAGTATATAAAGAACACCCTAACAATAGGTAGGAAACACGTCAGACAGCATTCGACTTAACGACAAATGAATTCAAAATATATGATTCATACGAAAGAGTGAAGATAATCAACAGTTTTTAATCTCGTATATATCCTATGGAGAAACCATGTAACATATCCGAATTCAAAATGATATCTTTTGACAAGTGTTATTGTACAGATAACAAATATATCAAGGGACAGAGAATGTTCCAATGGTTTTATGATCTGTATCATCTAATGAAAATGAAATCTAATATACAATGTAATGTCTTTATGTTATGCCCGGAAAATCATTCAAAATAGTTACAAGTATACACAAATTTCATATTCAACAGAATACGTGTATAACGAATAGCAATAATAATAAGGATTACTCATTAGTTACGTATTGCCATTGAAAGAATAAGTTTTGAAATACGTTCAATAAATCCCAGGACAAATAATTAAAATTACAACTTAAATCTTCTTAAAAAATCAAATATTTCAAAAACAAAACAGCAAAATAAAAATATTCCTCATTGTAAATCAGCAGTATTCTAGGAAAATAAATTCGTCTGTCTGTATATATACGTGCATGTGGGGCTTTAGCAGAACTCTGAGAAAACCGTACACAGCGAGAAATGTGAAAGGTTTCACAATATCAAAATAACCATCTCCGACAAAAAATTACAAATCAAGGAGTTTAATGCTCCTATAAGATGCCATTGAAAGGTAGATTGTTACTTAATGTCAAAGATTATCTAGATGCTCGAAACTCAAATGATTTCCATCTGAAGAGTTTCGTCAACAAATGACTATAAATATTGTAATTAAACCACATCGCATCACAGTTAAAAGTCAAGATGTAGAAAGCATCAAACAGACATACATAATAAAACCAAAAAAAGAGCCAATATTAAAAAGAAAGATCGCAAATTTACTCTTCATCTCGACAAGACACTCCTTAGAATTGTAAGAGGATATATCACGAGGAATGAATTAGAACAATATATATTAGCTGTTTTATAGACACTGAAATCAATAATGTTCAGAGAGTAACATTTCCGTCGTTCCAGAAACAAAAGCATGTTGGCGGGATCTTTATTTTAGCGGATAAAATGGTTATCTTTGTGGTAGATCATTGTCCTTCGGTCAGTGGAAGATTTCAATCCAAGAGTATGCCCATTGTCCAACGAAAATGTTTGATGTTCTGTACGATTCCAGATACAGTCAAATCACTATAGTCTTTGGTAGGAAGTGTTTCTCTCCACGGAACAGCAGAGCAAGTAATAGTTTATTGACAATTTAAAGTGGTTGTGTTTACTTGTTGAATGGTTTATCTAGTCTAAATAAACGTGGACGTTAAATGTATTTTCACTCTGTATAACCCATTAACACCGAATACGTATTATTCTATGAAATGATTGACCGATTTTCGATACCCCGGATTTCATCTGACAATAGTTTTATAACAGGAAATCAGATAACACATGTTGATTATTATCTATTTCAAAACCCCTCTACAACTTAACACTGTCTGTCTCTTTCTTTTTTGGTATAGAATATATAACGCGTGCACAAAAATACTTTAAGAAACCATTAACGTAAGGAACCTATCGATTACCTAGTCTTGTGAGATCTGGTAGCCTGAGCCTTGATTAGGATTAATTGGGATTAATTCCCACATTCTAGCAAGAGATAGGATCGGACGGGAAGTTGAACCCTGCATTCAATGGCCGACGCGGCTTATGGTAGAGCCGATCGCCTCTTTCTTTATATTGGTATTTAATCTTCATTATGTACGCTAATTTAAACAGCGTTTAACGCTTACATATAATTACCGGACATTTTATATCGAATTTCCCATGTTCTTCACACAGGGGTCGGTATCATACGCGTGCATTGTTGGGCTTCACGTGACCGCCATTTTTCTGGCGAGAATAGGGAACTAGCGTCAACCCGAATTTACATGTACCTATGTCTGATAAAATACCCAGAGTCGATAACACCCTGCAGTCAGTGCAAAAACTACTAAAATCATTTCTATGTAATATATGAAGCGTTTGAGTCCTGTTTCACAAGCTCGATTTCATGTCATGCGAGTTGATGTTGTGAAAATAGCGACATATTTTATACTTTCAGTTGAGAACAGGCGACAGTTTTGAAGTATGTCGACGTAATTCTGTAAATTGGGAGAGCATACGATGTGATAATGGCAAAGAATTAAGGAGTAGATAGTTTTATTTTGTAAATGTCGCATCATGATGAACAAAGACTTCAGAATTGGATTAATTGTGAGACATATCGAGTCCTACGACATGAAATCGACTTATGCAGTTCCTATGTAATTTAGTTTTATCTTGTTATATTTTTCTTATTATTAAAGAATGATTATTCGGAATGAATTTAGTAGGTTTTTTTGCATTGCTTACAAAGTATTTTCATGAAAATATAAAGTACTTATCAGCCCGACCCTGTGTAAATTCGGACTGACGCTGGTTCCCGTTTATATTGGGGACATGTAGAGTCGAACATTGTATGATACCGGCCCTGCAGTTATCAACTATATTGTGGTTGCATATCTCTCTAAATAAATATGAATCCATATATATCTTTCTTCCAATCACTACTTCATCCTCCCGCTGGGCAATTATCTACTTGGAGTGTTCTGTTCCGTGTCTGTGGTATCGAGAGAGCATCTCTTTAAATATAGGATTTGGGGTTTTTGTCATACCTCGGGAAGGAGAGTGACTTTTCGGTTTTCTCGGTGAACTAGAGATTAGATGTTCTTTTAAAATTCAAAAACGATTTAGGTTAAGGGCTTGTTATGGCCCCCAATATGAAATGACTCCATATCGACAGAGTGTGCTAAAATAATTTACAGCATTCACAGAGGTCATAGAAAGGTCACAAATCTAATATTTTGCAATCGCCGAGACATTTCTATTCATATAATTAAGGAATGATGTTTAAGCAAGAAGATGTTTAGCACATACTTGTTTACCTTTCACACATGGTTATTTAATGTACTGGTACGTTACCGGTTGTGGAAGCCTAGTGGTCAGGTCGTTTCCTTGGCAACTGGGAGGCCCGAGTTTGATCCCGGCGCCGAATTTGATCGAACACGTTTAACGTACGTAGTGACTGTTCATTCTCCGAGAGTCAGGTGATGAAAGTGAAATAATACAAGAGTCTTTCGGATAAATACTTAAAAGCGGAAGTGTCACGGTAGGCGTTGGCACGATAAAGAATGCTCACTGCTGCGGCCCTGAGCACCATGCATTTGTGGTACTTCACCTACAGCTGGTGATGATTCTATACGAGTTAAAACTTCCCGTCATCAGCTGTAGGTGAATTATCACAAAGAACTATGCTTAGCGCTCTGGGGTTCTTTAACGCGCCAACGCCAACGAGACCTATTTTTAAGGTCACATCCGAAAAAACCCGTGACTCTCGCTTCTAAATGCCGAATGTTTGGCTAAGTAGCAATCACTACCTATGTTTACGTCTTAGGTTTGGTGCAAACGGGACTCGAACTAAGCTACCCGATTTATCTCTATACATAGTAATACATAATCAAAAATGTTCTTCCCAAATATCTTCCGCAATTTTTGTTGAAAATGGCACAACCCCTTAATTTTTCTCATACATATAATTTGTTGAATTCTTGAGACTTTTAACTCGAGATTATTCTGAATTTGTCTATTTCGCTACCAAGGATCCATGATTTAACAACTGTATCTAGGCAAATTAACGTGGTTGTAGAATGACAGTTTAGGCGTCCAGACATGAATTTGATCAGCGTTTTCACGTTATTGCTCTATCAACAAGGGATCACTTAACGCCGTCCGACTATGGCGAAGAAAACGAAACTAAAAGAAACACGATCCCTAGTGTACAAACTGAAAACATCACTTAGCAAAAATAGATACAACTTTATATCAAAAAGATAAAAAAAAAAATATCTAAGATATGAGTACTAATGAACGTTTATCAATCAGCGTTAATATGTATACATTAATATAGATGTCAAAATTGCGTGCCATTAACGGGGGGAGTGCTTAACTGTTGCAATGCATTCATCTGATTTATGTCAAGTAGTCTCTATATTAGTGAGTATCGTTCGTCCTATGGATATTTCTACATACATCGACCTATTAATCGTGTGATGTGGAATGGAGTATCGCAAAAGATTTATTTATAAAGCTGTTCTTTAAAAAAGTAAACGGAATGTTGATTCAGGCAAAAATTAATACCTTTAACATTATCTCAATAACTATTTATGGATGCTTTTCATGATCACTTTTTAAAAAAAAAAAATTTCGTGACGTTCACAAATATTTTCCCATAACGTAACAATGCTGAAAGTAATCGTCTTCAGACTGTTATAATTGCAACACTCAGATCATTGATTGATCTACATTGCATATACCAAACTTACATGTATAAGAAGGATATTTTTTCTAAAAAGAAGGCTTAAGCCATATATCATTTTTGAGGCATTCCTGGTTGGTCTAGATATTCCCGGCCGATCTCTGGCCGTAACCCCTATTCCTCCTATTGATTGTAGCTGTATTTTACGGGACATTAACTTCTGACATTGTCCGAGGACTCAGACCGGCAAAAGAAATCATAAATTGAACAATTCTGCGATTACTAACTTCCTAAAGCACGCCTGACCTTCCTCTAGATCTGTCTATAATGGGGGCAAGTAGGGATTAGATCCTTATTATTGATTACTTAGGAGTCTAAAAGAATTACGGAATCAAATTATTACCTCCCATATTCAACATCCATGTTCGTGTCACGAAAGAGTTTTTGTACGTTTGGGTCGAGGTTTTGGATGAACACCATTAAGCTTTGTGAATAGGTTCGGACCGCTCTCTTCTTAATTTAGCAAAGAAAAAAAAAACGGAGAAGATATAATATTAGCGAGCGTAATTTATCTTGAATTGTACAAGTTGATTGGGTTTTTATTTCTTTAATATTCTTTCATTATTCATGAAATTGCTTGAACATTAAAGCTAAATTTAGTTATTATTCAATATTTCATCGTCACAAGTACTAAATACAATCTAGTTGGGTCTGTGGGTTATGATAAAATAAACCTTTATCATTAATCAACACTAGGACGCTTATGTTGTGATAAGATAACCGGGATAAATTAGATTGGCTTAAAGCTAAATATATTTCTTTCACAGAGCTTTAAAAAGCAACCTATATATTTCAAATCCTAAAGAAAATGAGATTATAAAAATAAGTTTCCTATAGGTTGTCTTCTTTTTGATTATATAGAAAAACTCACCTGGAATGGAGACAAGGAAGGAAATCAGAAAAATCCACTCTAAATCCTTGGAATGAATTGTACACAAAACAAAATTCAAACATTTTCGGAGACATCTACGAAAATTCATCCTGTCCAATGTTTGATATCATAGAGTTCACCTTGTAAATGTCTTTAATTTCAGTCAATGAACATAGTCGAAATAGTCCAGTTCTTGAAACACAACAACGAACTCGCACTTCCTGTCGTAGGCTGAGTTACAGAACATCAATACGATGCGATACTGTGTTGAGGATTTGCAAATTAGTATTTTATCCCCAAACACAGCTAGGTTAGAAATTCAATCAGTTTAACACAGGCTCTGTCACAAGGGTCTAAAACCCAGGTCATAAAAACTGGGAATTATCGCCCTTCCTCGGCAGTTGTTCTCTCACTCTAATTTGCCTCTCTTTGGGAAGTCTCCAATAAACGGATTCTTGATTGGCACCGTCTAATTTAGGTATCAGGTTGGTTGTAGATGTCTGAAATTTCAATCAACAGACAACGAGTGTTTTAAAATTTTATGTCCTTCTCTGAATGTGTTTGTACCTCAACTGACAACTTCTGCTCATATTTCAACGCTAAAAAGCAGATATCGCTAATGACATTAGAAATACTGCCAATTGAAAAATCCAATTTCCAATGAATTTATTACGCTCTTTCATTGGAAACTTCTGCAGCATTGGAGACCGTGCGCATTATGGATCATCGCTTGTAACAACGTCAGTGATCAAAGGTAAAGGATGCACTGTTCACATTAATTACACTAATAACTAGACTGACACTGGGACCACTTTCCACCCAAAACGCTATAA
Organism: Ostrea edulis; assembly: GCF_947568905.1. NCBI lineage: Eukaryota > Metazoa > Mollusca > Bivalvia > Ostreida > Ostreidae > Ostrea > Ostrea edulis. The sequence continues at coordinate 74,152,373 of NC_079168.1, forward strand.
CCCATACTATGAAAAATACTCCATCTATATTCTGTTACGTTGCAATGGAAGCCAAACCTTTGAATGAAAGAACGTTGCAGGAAATAGCCATGTGCTGGAAAACTCAGCCGATAATTCACTCAGTATCGTCTTCGTGGAGTTTCTATTCTCATAACGAAAACTTTTTTTTATATCTTGTATCTCAGTGCCAGGGGAGCTGTGGCATCAAACACTAGCAATTGATACATAATCACATCTACCTGCATAATTTATTAACTTTTTCGCTTTTATCCTATTGTTTCGATATCACGCTGTTGGTTTTGTAAAATCACTGATCACGGGAGAGAAGATTAAACATTTGGAAATGCTGTATAAGTAGACAGAAATAAAGCGATAAGGCATGTAAAGAGCAAACACGCTTTTATCTATATCGTTCAATTGCTATCAAATATTAAAAGTTTTTTAATGATATGTGGGTAGCTGTATCCACTTTATTTCTTGTTAAGTTCCAGTGGTTACTCTCTTACTTAGGATGAGAACAGCGATTCCTCATTTCTGAAATTCATGAAAGACTCGTAAGTGCCAAATAGCCACTTGAAAGTGTCATCTACAAGACATATAGCTCTACACGTATATGCGATAAATACATGTATTAAAAATCTGATGTGGAATACAACGTTATCTTTGGCTAGCTAAGATTCGCGCAAGAATTTTGGTAATGATTAAAAGAAGAGCACTTTATGTAAAACTCCAATTAATCCCAGGATCAGCCTCAAGTATCACTCAATAAATTCTTATGCTATACCAAGTGATAGTCTTCATTGAATGACTCCTTGGATCTCTGGATGTATTTTAATATAAAAATTGTTAAGAAGTACAATAATTTAGACAGAGTTACGTTATCAGTCTTTTATAAATTTCTGTAGTTCTGTGGTAGAGAGGCGTATGAACCGAGAATGAAGATTGATACAGTCTCTTCATTTAGCCATTCGCTGAATGACTTACTGATATCATCTAATATAATAGAAATATTACATTAGACCGCAAAAAAAGACTTAAACCTTTTAAATGCTCAATATCAAGTAACAATCCGGTGACCCAGTGGTCATAGGTCGGTCGCAGCGCAAACTTGAGGACCGAGTTCAATTCTCAATTCCGGTGCTACGTTAAATTTATGACGTAGGTAGTGACTAATTCTCAATCCCGGTGCCACATCAAATCTATGAGGTAGGTAGTGACTAATTCTTTGTCATGCGCATGACATCTTTCGGTATGACCTTAATAGCGGAAGTGCCTTGAGCACCATAAGTCAGGATTTATGACACTTCACCTAAAGTCCTATCTATCTCGTATCTCAAACTCAACTCTTGTATCAAAACATTTCCCAAATGCTCAACAACAAGGTTTTCATAAATATCTAGGTTGTTTAACCGCGTCGTTTAATTTACAAGACACAATTTTTCATAATATAGAACAAGGCAACAATGTCTATGTTAGCTTTTTGGATAGCAGTAAGGCTTTTGATACTGTTTGGAGGGATGGCCTCATGTTAAAGCTTTACAAACTTGGAATAAAAGGTAAAACCTGGTCACTGATTAATAACTGTCATAAAGGAACATCTAGCTCTATTGTTGTAAATCAAACTCAATCTAGATGGTTCTCTGTTGATCAAGGTGTAAGACAAGGTGGTGTTTTGTCTACATTTTTATATCTTGTTTATATTAACGATCTTGTTGATGAATTAGAGCTAAGTAGTCCTAATACAGGTATCCTTAATGTTATGAGCAGCTGTCCCTCATTGGCAGATGATATATCCTGCATTGGATTATCTCCAATGGCCCTCCAAAACTTGTTAGATATTGCATACGCATATTCGAATAAATGGCGATTTTCCTTCAATGCGTCAAAATCGTGCGTAGTGAAATTCCGTGGTAAGAGGAGTAAAATGGATAACAACTTTCCTTGGCATCTGGGACAATCATCGATTCCATGTGAAGAATCCTATAACCACCTAGGTATCGTGATTCATCACAAATTCCAACTTTCTGAAAGAATAGGAAGAACCTGCGAAAAGGGCAGAAAATCCTTTTTTGCACTATCTGACATAGGATCCCATTTTCTCAACCCAATGACTGTATCTCATTTATATAAAACAATCGTTATGCCTACAGTACTTTATGGATGCGAACTCTGGAATAATATGACCTGTTCAGACCGCCAAAACCTTTGTATTTTTCAACATTTTGTGTGCAAAAAATCTCTAAATTTACCAAAATTATGCAGATCCGATATATGTGAGTCACTTTTTGATGTATTGCCCATCAGCGCAGAAATAGATACAAGAAAACTACTGTTCTTAGGAAGGCTCTGTCGAATGGACATAAACACTCTACCAAAGAAAATATTCTTGACTCGATTATTTTCTTACTGGCAAAACCTTTCAGAAGTCCAATATGGTTTTATTCCAGATATCATTCAAACCTTGCAAACATACAATCTTACCAATTATATAAGTACATGGCTTGACAACGGATTCTTCCCAGATAAGTTATCCTGGAAAAGGATATCCAGAAATACCGTATCATTGTATCACCAAGACCAGCGGCAATTGAGGATGAACAGTCCGGATTTCCATTTATTCAGACAAATATTTTCAGATATAAAACCTGCCACAATTTGGAAATTAGGTAACATTGAACTTTGCAAATTCATATGCAAAATATATACAGGTATGCATGTAAATGGCCTTGTTCATTTCTGTCATTTATGTGGTAATTCGTTCATGGATGTTTTCTGTCACTCGTCTTGTTTGTGTCTAAGTACCGCCAGCATACGAGAACAGTGGTGGAACGCCATCGCTAATAACTTCAGTGTCGAACTGTGTGCAGAACTCTGTGGGCTCTCGGAATATGAATGGTACCTTGTTCTTCTTGGTGGCCAAATATCTACACCTTTAAATAAGATGGACGCCACATCATTCCGTCTGCTGAACTTTAAATTGGTGCGCAGCACTTCAGCCCTATACTACAGATGCTCACTGCAGTAAATATATCTATATTAAATATGCTTTGGCTTTAAAAGGGACATCTGCTACCATATGTACTCATCTGTTGAGGTGTACAACTAAGAATATCCTATTCTTTTCTATTTTTGTTTATATTGTGTACATAATGTGTTTTTCTCTTTTCTTTCTTTCTTTGTATGTACATGTATTTGTAATTATATTGATGTAAATGTATTTTCTTCATAATCTCCTAAGGGAGGAAATAAAGTATGACATCTTTCGGTATGACCTTAATAGCGGAAGTGCCTTGAGCACCATAAGTCAGGATTTATGACACTTCACCTAAAGTCCATCTGAATACAATTTTTTCGAATGGACGTTAAACAAACAAAACACAAGCATATGAATGATAGTACTTGCAAACCGTTTGACACCATGCTTGAATGTCTTATTTACGTATTGTTTGTGGTCAGACGCATTTTTATTTTGTAGCCAGGTGTAAATCCTTTTTAGTTTCGTTACCAATTCTTATCTTAAAAAAAATTATATAAAAGCATTGTGATGTGCAAGTGACAAATGAACTTGATGGTAAAGCCTAAACATACATGTATGGGGTTTTTAAAAACCAAGTTGAATGACAATATATAGATATGAGGAGTAGATATCTAGATTGTGTGTATTATGAGGGATAGATGAAAATATGACTAATGAAAGCATGGGTGGTTGGTGAGGCCGATTACGCAATTACCCCCATGCTTCCATTATTTCTATTCCCTATGATACAAACAAACTATGCATTGTGACGTAAGGTCACATGCCTGTTTACTACGTATTCAACGGTAAAGACTACACGTAGTATGCTAAAGAGATTCCGCAGAGGGAAGGAGAGTGGGTTTTTTTATTCCAGGAAAATACGAAGTTCATTCTTTTCATCGTTTCATCGAATGTAGTTCTATCGTAAATTATTTAACATGTAATTGTATGATATCTCGTACATGTTAGATTCTATGAAATAATTAATCTGATGGGCTTATTCTATCATGTGCATGGTGAACATAAATACAATGTATCATATTTCCCTGGCATAAATATCTTATTCCAACTCTGCGTAACCCATAGAAGTATATTTTAGCTAGCATCCCCATCTCTTTCTTTACTGAATACAAATCGTCAGAGGTATATCAAATAAGAATTGTGATGCCACATCAAATGACAATATACTCAAATCAGCACATCCAAGTCCTAATTTCTGTTGCAACAGGAAATATTTTGAAAATGACTGGATTCGGTATAATAAACAATTTATTGAACAAAAACCCAACATTTCCCTTAGATATTATACTCGTAAAATATGATTTGGGGAGAAGGGGGTAGTTAAATAAAATTTCATATTCCCGATAATGTATGGTATATAAATAGAATAATTTTATTATTTTTTTCTTGTAGTTTGTGTGAGCACACCTCTGCCAATCTGTGTCTAACAGGCTATGCTGACATGGAAGATAAATCATTATTTATGTTAACATGCAATCACAACAAAAATCTAAATTGTCGGAATATTCAACTCATGAACTCAAAATGCGAGATAATGCTGTCAGTCTGTCTGTACTGTACGACCACATGCCAAAAATTATACACTCTGTCGATCAAGGACAGTTATGTTTCACATTTACGATATTTAGTTGTGTTAATTGCGGCTCTCAGTAGAAGGGGAACGTAAAACTGCCTCATGCCAATAATTTTGTTTCCCAACCTATTGCATACTAGCATTGCAATGTTAGTAAAATAAAATCTCCATCTATGTTCCACAAAAGTATCTACAATTTATCTAAAGAGTTCATATTCACTGACAAAATACTGACCAGAACATGCTGCCGACAACATCGCTGACAGAATACTGACCAGAACATGCAGTCGACAACATCACTGACAGAATACTGACCAGAACATGCAGTCGACAACATCACTGACAGAATACTGACCAGAACATGCAGTCGACAACATCACTGACAGAATACTGACCAGAACATGCAGTCGACAACATCACTGACAGAATACTGACCAGAACATGCAGCCGACAACATCACTGACAGAATACTGACCAGAACATGCAGTCGACAACATTGTTCTTTCTTTGTAAATTTTATGAACATCGCACACACAATGTCTTTGCCTGTATATTGAATTCGATTTCCGGTCTTAAATTTTCTCCAATTACACATTTGAAAGGTAAATTTCACTTTTGAAAATTCATGAGGATATGAACTGCGGCGCTTCATGCCGACATACTTTTCAGGGGCGTTGTAGGTTTACAAACCAGCGTGAAGCAGCGTCGCAATTCATACCCTTGTGTATTTTCAAAAATGAAGTTTATTTCTTATATTTACATTTCTCTTGAAATCCACAGCTGTTAAAATATATGTACTATATCTATTTATATATGTACTATATCTATCTGTATTCATACGCGCATTGTTTACTACTGCAACGCATTTATGATAGAATGGCTAATACTACAATTTGTAGAGATATCAAAGGCTAAAATATTTAAAATGTAAATACATGTATTGCTATATATATATCAGTAATGACATTTAAATTTTCAACCAAAAACAAAAATATTTCTAAATTGGCAACTTTACCGCAATCATTTCTCCTGAGACCCGTAACTGTCACGTTTCTTTGAGGAAAACACAACAAATAAACTTGCAAATTACAACCTTTTATCATACACTCCTGAACCACTACTGAAAAGGAAAGTTGTAGTATTGAAGATGACGAACAGTGATCAATGTCATAACTCCTACAAGGAATACAAAATTAAAAGATGGGCAAACACGGACTCCTGGATATACCAGAAGTGGGATCAGGTGCCTAGGAGGAGTAAGCATCCGCTGTGAGCCCTATATCTTGATCAGGTAAACGGAGCATTCCACAGTAAAAATCAGTGTGTAAAAACGACCGAAAAATTGGTATGAAACATGTCAGTTAGCATTTGACCCAATGATAGGTTGTATTGGCAAACTAGATCGTTATAACGACCATACAATTTGCGAAATGTTGACTTTAAACGACTGTTGAAATTCCTGTAACATTAACTCATTTGTCAGTAGTCTCGATTTAAAAACTGATCATACGCAGAACAAGCTCTTGCGTATCAAATCAGTTGAGGGGCATAAACACCAAATGCTGGTGATAATGGAATGTTGCTACATACATGTGGGAAGTTGGCTACGGATAAGTTGAAGTCATCCGTTTTGTCATAAAGTTGAGTTGCTAGTTTGCCGTTAACATCTACAATATTTAAGTACGGAGTATATGTGGAAGACTTTGTGGTGTCTTTTATTTCTAGTTCATTGGGATATATCGAATCGACATATGTTGTGAATAGATAATAGTTAACACCGTCGATATATTTAAATGTCGAGTTGAAGATCACAGCAAGAGATTTTCTTCTCATGTATAAATTCTGCCTCATATGAATATGAAAAGAGGTCAGCTAACCAATGAGCAAATTTCGTGCCCATGGGAATTCCAACAGATCAGAGTGTTGTTTAACAAATTCATTTTTTGAATAATGGATCACTAGATATGAATATGTCTATCTTCAGTTTTGTTGAAGGAGCAATTGTCTATGATGTCAATGAACAGTGCCTAGATATTAAACATATGTTAAGTAAATCCGGTTCTATTTTTACATCGAACAGCTGTCCCGGAACAAGTATGTAATGTCTCACGCAAGGAATACTAAATCTAAATGGTTCTAATGTATATACTACTCAAAATTTGATAAGGATCACTAGGTTATATGTGTGTAATTTACCACTAAAATAACAAAAGACATACATTTGTCTCAGAAACGTGTTTACTCAGGTTATGAATGAAAATTCATGAACGGCATGAACTTTTATCAATACGGAATGCTTGAAATCTGATAACAACACCAAAAGGCATTTCATTACAAAAAGTTAACAGCAAACCAGAGAAAGAATTACAGTTTTTGGGGATAGTCCATCATTACACTTAGTCGATGAAGTGTCAATACCGGGTATGGCCTCCCCTTGCATCAATGACGGCTTAACAACGTCGAGCCATGCTGTCAATAAGCACCCGGATGTTTCCAATGGGAAGGTTGTTCCACTCTTCCACGAGGGCGTTTCCGAGCTCTGCCAAAGTCGTGGGTTGTGCTCTACGGCGTGAAAGGGCAACCTGTAGCATGTTCCATACATGCTCAATCGGGTTCAAGTCCGGCGAGCGCGCTGGCCAGTCCATACGGACAATTGTCTCCTGCTGAAGGTACTGCTCCACCATCCTGGCGCGATGAGGACGGGCGTTATGATCCATCAGGATGAACTCAGGGCCAACAGCACCAGCGTAGGATCTGACATAAACATCGAGGATCTCATCCCGGTACCGCACCCCCGTCATTGTTCCTCTCTCCAGGACATGAAGATCTGTTTTTCCATCCCTGCTGATTCCACCCCAGACCATGATGGAACCACCACCATAACGGTCATGTTCACTGATGTTGGCATCGTGGAAACGTTCACGTTGTCGTTGCCACACTTGGTGTCTCCTGTCTGTAAAGTCCAAACAATACCTGGACTCATCGGTGAACAGAACTTGAACCCAATCGTTCTGTGTCCAAGTGACATGATCTTCAGCCCAGTCCAATCGCTCCCGCCGGTGTCGAACAGTCAGAAGGACTCGAACACATGCCCTTCTCGAGTTGAGACCTGCATTGTGAAGCCAATTCCGTATCGTCTGAGTGGACACATTCACCCCCGAGGCGTTCAGGAGGTCGTTACGTAGGCTTGTTGCTGTCCAGAAGGGATGACGTCGTGCCTGAAGAGCCACAAAATGGTCTTGGCGTTGGGTTGTCGACCTCTGACGACCACCCCCATGTCGGTGTGCTGCTGTACCAAAAGTTTGCTGTCGGTTCCAGGCCCTGTTTACAACGCTCTGGCTGACGTTTGGTGCATTTGCAACGTCACGTTGTGAATAGCCAGCGTCAAGCATTCCAATACATCTGCCCAGTTGTTCTGTCGTCAGGTGACGCCTTACACGTTGAGGGGGGATTGTGTTGATAAACGTAGTGTAAACACTCAAGTGAGTTTGAAATTTTAGAAAGAATCAGACACCGATGCCTGAGTGAAAATCGTGCAATGGTAGCAAAAGCATAAACTGTGATGAGAAACGCATTTCTCATGACATGAAATGCACGTGCAAGTTTGTTGAAGTCGTTTTTGATTTCACTTGGACACAATATTGCCAGTTATGCAGTTATTAATTTTTTAAACAGAAAAATATCTATGATCCTTATCAAATTTTGAGTAGTATATATGACAGAAACAGCTTGATTGATTATTTGTTTTACGTCTCGTTGAGAATGTTTCACTCATATTGATACGTCACCAGCTGCAGGTGAAGTACCACACATTTAGACTCCTTAGCACTCAGGGTCGTAGCAGTGAGGGTTCACCAACGCCTGTCGCAACAAGGGACAGCAGTTTTTAAGGTCACATCCGAAAAACCCGTGATTCTCACTTCTAAATGCCGAGCGTTTGGTGAAGGGACAATAGATACCTACATATATGTATGTTTACATGTATGTCTTAGGTTTGACGCGGCCATGGCACGAGCGGTACTCGAACTCAAGACCTAGCTCCCGGTTACGAAGCGAACGCTCTACCACTGAGCTACCGCCACCGGTACATGTATATGTCAGTCAGAACCATGAGACAAAGAGAAGTAGCTAGATAGCTTTGCAAAGTAATAAAATTCAAAGATGAGAATTGTCGATAACAATAAGTTGGATGTGACTCTACAGCTCTGTTTGACCTTTATTTATTGGTAGATTGTTTGTCTTCTGAATGAACTGATGAACATGAACATTTTCTTATTCTAATATATCACCAACATTGTAAGGTTTTGATTAAAAGATGATCTCTCTTTACTGTCTCCATACCAAGGAACATTGTATGAGAACATGTGAAATGAATTAACAGCGAGTAAGTGTTGATTTCCTCATGACAGATGCATGCGTTAATGTTAAAGCTAGGAAATAACTTGCCCATTACGTAAATCCAAGCAGATGAATAGAAACGTTGGTCGAAGCGTAAAGCGTCACCTGTTCGGTTTTCCTCGTTTTCTAAAGTTTACGAAAAGAAGTGGATATAGGCTATACCTGTCTACTTCTCTATACAGAACAGTTTCCGACCTAATGTACAATTATAAAATAGCCCAAAATAGAATAGGCCTTTAATTCCTTTTATTCATCATTATTCAATAATTTTTATTAATAATTAAAAGAACGAGTAATTGACTTTTGGCGTGCATAGCATTTACTAAGAATTAATTTGTATAGTGTAGGCGTACCCCAATCGCTGCACGTGATATTTCTGGGTTAGCAGGGGAGGCAATCAATCGTAAAACTTCGTAAAGTTCTAAATCAAGGAATGAAATCATTAATCAAGAATCTCGTCATTATCAGCGACGATAATTTTGGACGTGGTCTCGACGTTCATATTGGATTGGTATCCCGACTGGCTATTCTAATCTACTTAGGACCCACTAGGGATGTAACAAAAATATTACGTTTAAAAAATAAAAACTAGATAGATGTGGTAGTTGAGGAAAGAATGACTCAAGTACATGTAATTCAAAGCCGAACTCTCTCTTTTGTATTTTTCTTTTTACAGAGCTTTGACGTTTTATTCTAAAATTTCCATGACTTGCAAACTGGATGTTAATCAATATTACAGATACATCTGTAATGAAAATGAATTGGACACAAGGCAAAGAAACACCGATTTTTAATCTGCACTAGGTCCCGTACAACCAGCGAATTGTTAGGGTCCCTTGAAGCCAGTAATGAGAAGTTATGTGTTGTGTCTTCGACATTAAGGATTCTTATCAATATCGAAGAACAGGCGCAGGTGGCATAAATTGGTTCTAATCAGGCAACCAATGTCTTATATAGAAATCACAAATAAAGAAAAAACTATTCCGATGGCTACATTTCATTATGCTAACACTGCAACAGGCACCAGATATATTAATAAGGTGTCGTCATTGTTAGACTTTGTAATGCTGTATTAATCGGAATTGTAGAATTCAATACTGTCAAAAGTCACCACTAAGTGCACTGAACCTATGGAAATTCTGTTCACGCCAATTTCTAAATGAAACGATTTCCATTTTCTCTCGAGAATTTCTGTACTTCCGTCGTTTGGTCATATAGAACTTTTAATATGAAGTTGTGAGTTTATCAGGTTTGAGTGGAGTGGTATATTTTGAAAAAAATCCTTTTCTTTTTCATCATTTCGTAAATCATTTTATATGATTTTTTGGATGTTTAATAATTTTTTTCTTTATCAGATGGCACATAAATACCCATAGATTATTAATGTGCAGTTTTTAAAGCTTGTGTGTATTCAGATTAGACACCGTAAATCTAACTTCATTTCAATCACTTGAAAAACAGCGATTATCTTGAAAGCAAAAGTGTTATGTATTTGAACAATTGTCTTAGAGACCTATACTGAGTTTGGGTCTTTCCCTATAATATAACTAAAGTTAATAAAAATTTTAAAAATATTGACAAAGAAGCAGATGTTCAGAATTGAAAACTATCGTAAAGAGGTGAATAATGGTTATTTTACGACAGCAGAAGAGTGTAACTAAGTTTAAGGACAAGACAGAGCATAATTGAAACGAACGGTACGCCTTAACAAAGTACAACACGTGCATATGTAACGTCTGTTAATTTCAGTCACGTGCCACTTTTCAGACTGTTGAAGTTCAGGCATACCAATCGGCCAAACCTTGACTAAAAGTTGGAATACTGGTACTACACCTTTGCTTTTGTGCTAAAGCATGACATTTGACTTATCTGTAGTGTAAACGGTTTTGGTCTGAACATTTTCTTCTAGTCTGGAAATGTGTTAATTGATTTTATGAGGTGTTAAGGTCTTACTCTATCCTGCCTTCCGAATCACTAATTAAATTACACACATATGAATCTTACCATTTCCCCGGTTCAAGTGGTGTTGACAAAGATGATAGACAAGGGATTTGACTGCTGTTAAGAAAATCGTTGTATCCAATGATCAAGCAAAGCTAGTTTACTTTTAAGTTAGTCACTTAAAACATAGTGCTGTCTTATATTGATTTAAAAAAAGAATACTAGATATAGCAAAGAAAAATAAGATCACGCATTGATAAAGATTTATTGAAAGTCGTTGCAATTAACCTGTATGACTGACAACGAAATATGAAGCAGGTGAGTGATTATAGCCCACAATGTTGGACGTAGGGGTTGTAGAAGCACAGAAAGATGCAACAACTCATTTAAAATACTATTACACAGAATTTTAAGGTAACTTCATTCCGGAAAGTCGTATTATTGTTTACAAAATTGTAAATAGAATAAATTCAAAGGAAAGGGATTGGAAGTAAGGGAACGGTTGATTTATATACACCGGTGTACACTTGGTGTAGTCGATTTACACCTTATTTGGTGTAGTGTAGTATATTCAATATGGATCTCTTGTTTTATGTTTCTGTGTGAACGATTCTGATGCAAATATAGTACCAAAAAAAAATAATAATAATAATAATTGCTAGTATATATATCCTCCATTGTTTAGAACTGAAGATTCTTTTTTTTAAATGTATTTTTATGTGCATTTTTAAAAAATAACAAGTTATACGCCATAATTTTTTTGGCGCCAGACTTATATTTTTATGGTTGTATGAAATATCAATAGTATTCATTTATTCTTTGAACACATTTTGAACTCCTGTAAATGATAAAAAAAAATAATACACTGGAATTATCCTTCTATTTATACTTTAAAATTAACAAAATATGCAGAGAAATATATATTAAAATTTTCAGTGCATTTATCAACAAATGCCCTGTAGGCGGTGTACACCAAAACTTGTACACCTTTACACTTGATTACGGAAAAATGTACATTTTGTGGTTGGTTTACATAAATCAAGCGCGCCCTAAGATTCATTGGGAAAAAATAGATCTTTTAATTTCAATTTTCTCTTTCAAATCAGTTTAATAGTTCTCATTTAAAATTCGACAGTCATTTGGACTCTTCAGTATTGGGATGGAAATAAATCCTACTATCTGTAGGTAATATTAAGATTTTTTGCTTACTCGGTATTTCCTTTTTAAATACCATGTCTTCATTATTATATAAGAAGAAAATTGAAAACAGTAAGTTCACCCAAAGGTATGATTAATTGAATATCTCTGGATTTCGTATCCAATCCACACAAAGTGAGCCGGATGTTTTCGGCAATAAAGACCTCTACGTTACCTTTAAAGCTGTTAATGTGTTAAAATGGAATGCATTATGACACGTTCAGGCTCATTACTGTTAAAAGCCTGTAATATTCTGAAAGGCTAACATAATATGAATCTCTTTCCGCATATCAATTATCCCATGGATTTTCAAAAATCTATGCTAAAAAGTTCTTAATTTAATTCAGAAAATCGTTTCTAAGCTTTTAAAGTTGATGGTAGGATTACCGAGTATAGATTTTGCAAACTCATACCTATATATAAATTCGTATGAATCTGTTCTACGATGAAAAGGGGAAAAGAACCCCTTCTCTGTATTTTCATCTTATGGCATTGTGATAGATTCTGACGTGGTGTCTATCGATCAGACAATCTGAAAACCTGCTGAGCTACATCTGATTAATGTAATACATCATTGTCTATTTTGTTGACACTTTTACTTAAGTACTTTACAGAGATAGAAGTCAATTTCTGCTTTCTCCTCGATATATTCTTTATTAATACCTATACAACTACTGATTGATTGATTAACTATTGTTTGTTTTTGCGTCCCGTCGAGAATTTTTCACTCATACTTAGACGTCATAAGCTGTGAGGGTTCTTTGTCGTGCCAACGCCTGCCGCGACACGGGACCCCCGTTTTAAAGGCCATATCCCATAGACCCATGATTCTTCTAAATGCCAAACGTTTGGCGAAGGAGCAATCACTTTTTAAGTATGTCGTGGCCGTGGCACGAGCGGGGCTCGAACTCACAACCTCCGATTACGAAGAGAACGCTTACCACAGAGCTACCGCGACCGGTAATAAAACCTTCACGAAGACACAAAATATGTAAAGCATGTTACTTCCGAAATAAAACAGAAATATATCGGTCATTTGAACATTCCAGCTTCATTTCAGCTTTCCCTTTCTTACTTTTAATTTGAACATGATTCTACCCTGGAAACTAACGCCTGGCCTAAAGGTAAATATAACGAACAGTGATCAATCTCATAACTCCTATAAACAATACAAATAGATAGTTGGGCAAACACGGAACCCTGGACGCACCAGAGGTGAGATCAGGTGCGTAGGAGGAGTAAGCATCCCCTGTCAACCTGTCACACCGGCCGTGAGCCCTATATCCTGATCAGGTATAAACGGAGTTATCTGTAGTCAAAATCAGTGTGCCAAGAACGGCCTAACAATCGGTATGAAACATGTCACACAGCATTTGACCCAATGATAGGTTGTAATGACGAATTATATTGTTATAACAACCATATAATTTGCGAAATGCTGACTTCAATCGAGACTGTTGAAACCTTTGCACCATCAACTTGTTTGTCAGTAGCTTGCCTCGATTTGAAAACTGATCATACGCAGAACAAGCTCTTGCGTATCGAATTAGCTAAGTGATATAAACACCATTTGCAGGTTACAATGGAATATTACTACATAAATATGGGAAACTGACGATGGAGAAGTTGAAATCATTCCGTTTGTCCTGAGCATAAATATGCATCCACTCTGCTAAACGATTAAAGACTTAATACAATTTCATATATATATATATATATATATATATATATATATATATATATATATGTATACACACACACACATACACATGTATATAGCCTCGCGACGGAGTCTGAATCTCTCACCACAGAGGATATTGATACGGACTGTTTGAAGGATGCAAAACAGGAGAAAGGAAGAACTGAAAAGATAAATTATAATTATATATAGGCCTATGTAGAAGTTTGGACCTTTTTGTAAAATCGCTGCAGCAACAAACCCTATATCTGTATAATATTGGTCACCATGTTATCATCAAAATCTGACAAGGTTAACATGTACGAAGAAGCACAAGAGATAGCAATACATCTTCTGTGTGCGCAGGTAAGATATAGTGACATGGGTGACATCTTAAAAAGTCCGAAAAATTGTAATTGATGAATACTGCAAAACCCAGGGGTCTTAACTAAAGATAGCTCAAAAGGGGACTTTGTATCTACACTTCATCAATTTCTATATAAATAGTGTATACAACTTACATGGTGAAAATGTTAACAGTACCTGACAACAAAGCAAAGAAAACATCGAAACAATTCCAACCGAATGGCGCAACGAAAACATTACATACCCTGACAATTTATAACGGGGGCATAGATACTACATTGATTTAACGGTTTCATAGAAAGATTAACATATAACTGTGCCTAAATCCACATTAATATCTTTTAAAATCCCATGTTAGTATATATACAATGAATTTTAAAAATACTCTGAAGTTGATAATAAAAAGATGATGAAGTTCCTCATTGACAATATCTACATAGTATTTGATTATCAGTACTTCCTACAGTCTTTTGTGCGAGCCTCGTTTATTAGCTGACCTCATATTTTATTCTTACAAGGAATAATTTATTTTTAAAAAAACTTCTACATGAGAAGAAGAAATACCTTGTTGTGGCTTTCAACTCGACATTTAGATATACTGACGACGTTTTATCTAAAACAATAATCATTTTCATTGATATGTCAATTCGGGAAATATCGAAAGACCCCACAGAGTCTTCCACATCTGCTTCATACTTGCATATTTTATTGAACAGATGTTAACGGCAAACTGACAACTCAACTGTATGACAAACGGGATGATTTCAGCTTCTCCATCGTCAAATTTTTATAGTATAAGCCATGCGCAGAAAATACATTGTAAAGCAATGATTTACCAATGACAATATGTAATACTAGTATCTATATATTAATTTCAATAGTTAAACGCAATTTGATTGATTCATTTGACTTTATCAACGTTCTTTATATCGTACAGTGTTTAAATAAGCGCCATATGATGTCTTAGGATTGACGCCACAATGTATTTAATTCTTCCGTTTCCATTTCGTTGCGAAGACAATGTTACTCCGCGTCGTTAAAAATCATATTATTCTTTATACCAAACTCCCCGCCGAGGCCTCATTACGTCACCTACGAATAGACCTCTCCTATGTGACGCACCACAATATACAGATTTGTATATTGTGAGTCCGCGATTATCACGCAGGCAAATAACACTAAAGAAGTAGTTCGCAGTTAACGGTTTGAAGATATTGATATTAAGAGCATTAATATAAAAGTATGGCTTTTATTTTAAACATAAAATGATCAAAAGATCATTAAAAAGTAGGGAGACTCTGTTCAGATTATTGTGTAAAGTAATGAACTTGATGTTTACGTTCTTGTTTTGAAAGTTGTTTACGTTTGACGTTATGTTTTTTCGTCATTCTACAGTGACGTCACAGTATACGCGGCCTAAGAAATCGCTATCCCATAATGCCTAAGTGGAAGAGTTTGGTTTGTGAGCAAACGAACTCTGGTGGAAGTTTGTTCTTTATACTCGTTGTTTCTAAAGACTATCACATCTGAGTTTTGTGGTTATTGTCAACTCTTTAGGAAGCACATTATTGCGTGGACCCCGAGGTCCACTCAGAAAAATTATAAAGCCACGTTGAACCAGATGCTATGGGGAAAAGTCAGGTTGAGCATGCACAATTGTGCGTTTTCACCGGAGCCAATCGGAACATCGGTCGGTCTTTTCCGTTTCTTCTCGACTTGGTGGAAAAGGCATATCGATGTTCCGATTGCACCGGAGCTAAATGACACGACCGTTATCTATGAATTTTGACTGTACACGCGTGTTCTTGGATTCAGCATTATTTAATAAACAATTGTCAAGAGAATTTAAGAAATGTTCTATACAGTTTGCGAAAACAGTTTTTAGCATTCTGAATAAATCCGATTAATGGAGTATTTTATTCAGTAATGTTATGTGGTCTAATTTATTTACTTACTTATAGTTACACGACAACATATTAACCCCAGCAACCCTCAAAAAAGGAAGCAGTACATTGTTGTTCAAAACTTAAAATGGACATCATTTGTGAAGTTGCAATGAGGGTTTGAAATTCGAAGTGACAGTCAAGCTTGATTGTTACCAGATTTATATAACTGGAATATGGTTTTTGTTTCCAGATTTATAACGTAATATATTTTGTATAAGGGAGAGGTCAGGTCCCCTGACGTTGTGAGATTGGAATCCGGTCCCCTGACGTTGTGAGATTGGCCTCAAGTCCCCTGACGTTGTGAGATTGGCCTCAAGCCCCCTGACGTTGTGAGATTGGCCTCAGGTCCCCTGACGTTGTGAGATTGGTATGTGGTCCACTGACGTTGTGAGATTGGCCCCAGGTCCCCTGACGTTGTGAGATTGGCCTCAAGTCCCCTGAAGTTGTGAGAGTGGCCTCCGGTCCACAATCGGATCACGCGCTCGTCCTTTTCCGCAACCGGTAAGAAGACTCGGACGTGGATCGGCTCAAGAATTGCATCAAATCGATGTATTTCTCCGCCGGGAGCGCGCCCGTGGATGAGTGTTAAAAGACCAGAACCGAATCCCTGAATAATATTTTATTTGTATTTTCACCACAGATTCAGTTTTGGTATCATTAACGTCTTATTCATTCTAATACATAACATGTAAGTGGAAATTGATAGTGGTACAATACCTTAGATGTACATTATCTTAGATGAATTTGAAAGTTTACGTTTCATAGTGTAACGTACGACTGTGACGTCATAGTTACGTTGATGTATACGTAGCAACCAACTCTGATGGTGTCTATCCACATAAAGCAGCGATAACACTTTTTAACATGTGTCAGAAGAAAAACTCCAGACATCTCTTCTCTATGTATCTTTATGTTTTTGGCTCTGGGATGAATTCTAACGCTGTTTCTGTCAATCACACCTCGTGAAAATACAGTCATCATTGTCTATTCTGTACAGAATCTAACTGCAATACGAAACGTGACGTGTACTATGTTTCAGTCTATCTACGAGTTGGATTAATCATTACAATTAAAGTAAGGTTTGAAAAATTTAAAACAAAATACCAGAATTATCTTCCAACATAACATTTCTTACATAAATAAGAAATATTTCAGTCATTTTAGCGTTTTGATCAAACGCTTTTATCAACTCTTTTTTCCGCAAGCATCTCTCGTCAAAGATGCCAGTTTCGGCAGTGTTGGTATCTAATATTTTCTGATTGTGTTACAATCTATTTCGGTTACAAACATTATACTAGTATTCAAATGTTATATAAAGATATCAACCAAGGAGCCAATTACATTTGTATATTTCTACGCCATTTGATAATTCTCACCTATAAATCCTTAGTGACAAATTCAAACACAAGTTCAATTAATTACCAAAGACTCATATCGCTGAATTATTCTTACAAGTAAAAGCGTCTCGTAATGTGTAGAATAAATGAAATTACGCGTTGGGATTATTAAATACGCGATGACAAGATTTTCGGCTAAATGAACTCCACGTTTACTATTCCCATAGTTCTACAATTTACAACATGCACCTGAGTATATACAGGAAGGCAAAGATAACGAACAGTGATCAATCTCATAACGCCTGTAAGAAATACAAAATAGAGAGTTGGGCAAACACGGACTACTGGACATACATGTACTAGAGGTGGGATCAGGTGCCTAGGAGGAGTAAGCATCCCCTGTCGACCGATCACACCCGCCATGAGCCCTATATCTTGATCGGGTAAACGGAGTTATCCGTAGTCAAAATCAGTGTACCAAGAACGGCCTAGCAAATGGAATCAGAGTGTTGTTTAACAAAGTATTTTTTTTAAGACTGATCACTAAATATGAATATTTCCATTTTCCATTTTTATTGTTTGACATCATAGACAGTTGCTTTAACTGTGTATGATGTCAAATAATCAATTCTTTTATTTATCGTGCGTAATGGTCGTGTAAAGTCATACGTTCTGATGTTGTTGATTTGAGAAAAGTTTTGCAATTTTAAGTTAACTAGAAGTTCTTTAGAGTTCTTTAGAATGCACATTTGATTAACACCACTTCTGGCATATGTAGTCGTACCGTAGGTTTGAAGTTTCTTCTTTACATTTGTTAATATTTTCGTGAGAAACAAAGATGGGGGCTTGATAGAACACTTATTGGATCCAACAATGTATCTTTGTAAGAGTTTTATATAGTTTAGGAATCCAGTATCATGTAGGTACGGTAACTCCTATTCATTCGACTCATTGACTGGGGTATTAAATGTGTCTAAAATTGAAACATGGTTTTGAAGAATTTCATCTTTTGAAAAGGCAGTTGGAGTTTAAGTACCGTACGATTATCAAAAGTGGAAGTAATGCCAAGTTCGTTCTAAATACAGTTGTAATAGTGAGCCTTACAACCAAAGACAATGTAGTTACTAGCTTTGTCAGCTGGAACTAAAAAATAATCCTCATGTAACATATCTAATACCAGTATTCTTTGATCAATTCTGGTTTACTAAATACAGAAAGATAGATGGTACGTACTTTTGTTTTAATATTTCAAATGCGGGATTTTGATATTCCTCTTATACTTTTAATCTATTCTGACAATGTACCAAGTATTTAGCCCATTGTCTGGTATAATCTTTGACAGAATTCATAATAGAGATGAAGTTCTTTCGCCAATTGAAAGACCGATGTTCTCTGTATTAAGAACCTTCAGGAATAAGTGATGTTAAGTCCTCATTTACAACTCTATCAACATCACCAGTAATGACATGTTCAGCTGGACTATATCAACATTACCAGTAATGACATGTTCAGCTGGACTCTATCAACATCACCAGTAATGACATGTTCAGCTGGACTACAGTTGAAAGAAGATATGGAGAACAAGAACACGTAGGTGGATTAAGTATAAGATGGTCTATATCTAGGCACTGCAAAGTTTGTTTATAATGAAAAAGTTTTGCTGCAATAATAGAAGTTTATTTGTAGGAAATACTAGGTGTAGACCTGAACTTGAAATAAGTTGGGATACGCGACTGAACTCTCTGATGACGACAAATGTTGCTTATGTTGACAGCAATTGCAATGCAACTTTCAAAAGAGGATGACGGTCTTAGAATGACGAATATTGAGCTCTTTATCGATTTTTTAAAACTAACATGGTTTAGAAGAGTATTTCATACAGACTCTGGTTGGATTCCACTGTTCACTGAAATCACACACTGTAATATTGTCCATCTATCTCACTTTGGACCAAAATACTCTGACGTTAAAGCAAAGAATACTAATACATGTAATAGGCTTTGGAAAGAAGTTCTAAATATATTGTCAGATTTTCTAAATATCATATCATGCAAGACAAACTTATGCGGTATTTTAGTGGAACATTTATGGTATAACAATGAAATCATGATCCAAAATGGGTATTTTTTTTCAAAATCTTTGGATGAAAAGGGGTTTACTATTGTAGATTGTTTGATGGTAATGGTAGTTTTATGTGTTTTAAATATATTATTGAAAAATTCTCTCTTATTCCCCCCCCCCCTTCAAACTCCACTGCAAGACGTTTTCTGCCAGATTTTAAGAAAATATTGAATAAGAAAGGTTCTAAGGCAGTATATGTCATTGGGTCAAATGCTGTCTGACGTGTTTCATGCAGTTTGTTAGGCCGTTCTTGGCACACTGATTTTGACCACGGATAATTCCGTTTATTTGATCAAGATATAGGATTCACGGCAAGTGTGACCAGTCGACAGGGGATGCTTACTCCTCCTATGCACCTGATCCCACCTCTGGTATATCCAGGGGTCCGTGTTTGCCCAACTCTCTGTTTTGTATTGCTTATAGGAGTTATGGGATTGATCACAGTTCGTTATCTTTGCCTTTCATGTGACATATTTGTGTCTTCAAGTATGTACAATAAACCAAAATATGAATGCAAGTGGACTAAAGAAATCAAGTTAAAGGAATAGTTTGATTGGATTCATGAAAATATTTTTTTAATTACAAAAGATACAAAGTTAATATGGTTAAATTCTAAACTTATTCATAGAATCCTAGGCACAAATAAATATTTATTTCTGTCAAAAATTAGAGATAATAATTTATGTTCTCTATGTCAAGTGGAAGCTGAAACAACTGTGTAGTTTCTTTTATTGCCCAAAAGTTTGCCCATTATGGTCCTTTTTAGAGAAATGGATATTCGAAACATCTAGAAAAAGCCTCAAATCTGATGCAATTACAGTAATATTCCAAATGAAAATTTAATACACGTATTTCAGAATTGCTTGAAAACGAGATTTGAATTTGAAGAAAAAATGTATAAAACAACGAAACGGATGCATTCAAAACAAGATGGTCAAACTGGAAATATTTATTTGAAAATACATATTTGTAATAATCAATCAATATTCTGTTGTCATAACTTCCAGCCATGATGTACATGTGTGTATGTGAGGGATTGTATGTTTGTCTGTAATTGAAAAAAAACAACTTTCGCTTACGATCCATTCCAAATATGTTATATTCATCCTTGGGGATCAAGCCAAGGGGGTCACAGTCTCTGTTTTTGCCAATATAATCATTTTGACGTCAAGACTGTGGAAAGATATGGTGTGCAATAAAAAAATAACCAAATAAGTTTGAGGTCAAAATATGTTAATTACATTGTTTTAGCTGAATACACAGGGATCATGACCATGCCAAGAAATCCCATCTAGTCTTAATAACGTGCAAACTCTTTGGCTTCAATAGAACCATATTACATGCCGATTAATAGTCGCTTATCTCATAATTGCGGTCACTGATTTATAACCGAAGATTTCGATAGGAATTTCTTAGAATGATTACAGGCAAAATTACTGGTTCCTGTGGTCAAACGAAGGATTTATATCTTAAAATGGACATTATTTGTAAAGTTGCACGGAGTTACTGAAATGGAAAACTACATCCAAGCTTATGAGCATCAATATTTTGTTGCCAGATTTATATCATTGGATTAAGGTATTTTGTTGCCAAATTTATATCATTAGATTGGGGTATTTTGTCGCCAGATTTATATGATTGGATTAAGGTATTTTGTTGCCAGATTTATATCATTGGATTAAGGTATTTTGTTGCCAAATTTATATCATTAGATTGAGATATTTTGTCGCCAGATTTATATCATTGGATTCAGGTTTTTTTTTACTACCAGATTTTCAATAATGGATTAAGGTATGAATGTCGAACTTTGCTTTCTAGACTAGAGTGTATCCCCTGTGGAATCTGACTTTAAGGTCCAGATCAGATACAAGGATGACTCATACCTCAGAGGTTAAAGGTCAAAGCTACAAATAGTTCATATTCAGTAGGCTTATATCATGTAGTTCTACATTAGACTTATGATGAAATATTTGCATGTTTCAATATTTTTGAAACATTTTTATTGCATAGCTCTGGTCCACGTAATTCAGTCCTTTTTTAGAAGACAGCAACTTGCTTCACCCCGTTTTCTTCCTATTCTTCTATTACCGTCTATTTAGTTTTTTTCTAGACTGTGTGTGTGTCTGTTAAGCGGAACCTATACAGGCTCAATTTTGAAGAGTGTGGATATCTATCAAACTCCTGAGCTTGTCGCGTATTTGAGGATCTATAAACCTAGACAGAATAAAGACAGAACTTTGTAATTTTAACAACTGACAGAATGCAACATTTGCTTACGAGTCACTCCAACTATGTTACGACATCCTAGAGTGCCGTGCAGGGGGTCACAATCTTTCATGTTGGTCATTACGGATTTTATGCTAAAATTGTGAAAAAGGATATCGTTTTAAATGAAAGTATGTAAAGCGTTTTCAGCGTCCATAAAAGTGTGCGTGATAACCACGAGTTACCTTTCTTTGCTTTCGTTATTGCCCATTTGTTGCAGTTTAAATTCTTATTGTAGTGAAAAAGTGCACTAAATATACATATAGTGTTATATATGTTAATATCCAAGCGAACGTACATGTGACGCATTCGTCATTCGTTCGGCATCATTGAAAGTGGAAAGAAACGCGCACGTTTTCTCAAATGGGTTTTCAGCCATTAGAATTAAGGTAAGGTAATTCTAATTTACTTCATACATATAGTTCATACAAATAGCCTAAGTGGTTGAACCTTGATAAAACTAAGTTACAACATACTCCCCTGGAGTGCCGTGCAGGGGGTCACCATCTTTGATTTTGGCCATAACGTATTTTATGCTAAACCTGTGAAAAGGATATATTGTTTTAAAGCGTTTTCAGCGTCCATAAAAGTGTGCATGAGTTATTTTTCTTTGTTTTCGTTATTGCTCATTTGTTGCAGTTTAAATTCTTATTCTACTTTTTCAAAATGCACTAATTAAGATATATAGCCATTGATTAATATCCAAGCGAAAGTACATGTGACGCATTAGTCATTCGTTCAACATCCATGAAAGTGGAAAGTTTAAACGTTTTCTATAGCGGGTTTTCAGCCATTAGAATTAAGATAAGGTAATACATACAAATGTACATGTATAGCCTAGGTGGTTGAACCTTGGTGGTTCCTTTAAGGAAGTTAGCTCCTGAGCTTTTGAGCACAGTAACTGCGCAGGATGCTACAACTAAGTATTTACATGTAGTGGTTCAATACGGACCCCATTGGTGCAAACATAAATAGACATTAAAAATCACTGAACCCTATCCAGTTGAACATTTTTGTCAATTCAAATTTTGAAAGGGTTTGACGGGGGCTATATTTTGTGGCGGAAGGATTGATTAATCAAAAATTCTAAATTTGCATATTACAGTTTCTGTTTCATCCAATATACCTTCTATTTTTATACTCCTATATCCTTTGTCAGGAAGCTTTCATGTACATGTAAATTTCAACTTTCCTGGTCCAGTGGTTCTTGGGAAGATTTTTAAATAACCCCACCCTATTTTTGCATTTTCGTGTTTATCTACCCTTGGAGAAGGGTATTGTCCTTCATTTGCAGAATCTTAAATCCCATTCACATAAGGATGCTTTTTGCTAAGGGACCGGTCAATATTTATTGGGGGGTTGGGACCGATGCATTCCATATTCCCTATGTCCTATCTTCTAAAAATGCGGAAAAAAAAGTTGCTGATCAGGGCCGTAAATTACATGGAGGCGGAGGAGGCAGCTGCCTCCTCCAACTTTTGAGCCAAAAAAAATTAAAATTTAAAGTTCATTAGAATTTATGTTGTTTTCAATAACTAAGAACATGATACCTCCCTTAAAAAGCATTCCAAATCTTTCTTTTAGAATGAGTTAGTCAAGTAACATCTTAGAAGGCCCTAGAATCAAGGATTTTGCACGAAACGTGTTCAATGTGCACAAAATGTGCCCCCCGAGACCCCCGCCTAATTTCCTGCCTCCTCCAAATTGAAGGTTAATTTACGGCCCTGCTGATCCTCTTAAATGTACGTTAAATAACTGTATCCCATTTCCATTCTCAATGAGCGTGTGACAGCGTGGCGAGAATTCTATCGTCATCGAAAGCAAGTTTTATAGACTTGCCTAGATGGTCGAGCGGTCTAGTGCACCAGTTACATGCTGCTAGGAGATTTGGTTCCGCAGGTCGTGAGTTCAACCCCGGGTAGGGGCGGAAGTGGAATTTTCTGTCCTTTATATTAAATATATCTTCACTTAGGGCAGTTATGTTCATTTAAGAGTTCATTGCTATTTCCGTGCTTTATATATATATATGTGTGTGTGTGTGTGTGTGTGTATGTATGTATGGTTAAACAACATTTTTACCTCATCTTATAAATCTCTGGAGTTATCACTTAAAATTTGAGAAACTTTTGTTTACTTTGTCATGTTTGTTCGGTATTTAGTCTAGTGAAGTTACAAATCTCATTATTTTCATCTTATTATTTTTCCTTCTTTTTGTTAAATTGTTATCTAAAGTGCTACATTTTGCATATTTCTTAATTACTGTCTTACTGAATTGTTGTCTCGTGTACTTACAAGTATCTTTCACATCTCAGTATTCTCTATCAAAGGTGAAGATAACGAACAGTGATCAATCTCATAACTCCTATAAGCAATACAAAATATAGAGTTGGGCAAACACGGACCCCTGGATATACCAGAGGTAGGACCGGGTGCCTAGGATGAGTACGCATCCCCTGTCGACCGGTCACACCCTCCGTGATCCCTATATCTTGATCAGGTTAATGGAGTAATCCGTAGTCAAAATCAGTTTGCCAAGAACGATTCAGACAGCATTTGACCCAAAGATAGTTTGTTATGGCAAACTATCAAATTATTAAAAATGTGTAAAAAAAAAAAAAAAAAAAAAAAAAAAAAAAAAATTATCTCTAGTATGTTCAACTTGGACATGAAATAAAGCATGCATACAGTTCAGTATCATTGCTTGTAAGATTGTTGAATTAATAGTTTGAAATACTTTATAATATTTCTTGTTCATTGATAATTGATACTTTTGCAAAAAAAAAGTACAGCTGTCCTATCAGTGTTGAAAATAAAAACGTTGGAGTCTCATCAGTATGTAAGTCAAAATAAATAGGTGTCCTATTGCATTTTGCACCGGTCCCCCCCCCTCCCCCCCAATGAATATTGACCGGTCCCTAAGTTTGGTTAAAATTGGTCCAGTGGTTCTGGAAAAGAAGTCGAAAATGTGAAAAGTTTACAGACAGATGGACAACGAGTGATCAGAAAAACTCACTTGAACTTTCAGCTAACAGTGAAATTAATGCAACATGTATAATAATAAGTGAATGAATGAAATCAGGGCCGTAAATTAACCTTCAATTTGGAGGAGGCAGGAAATTAGGCGGGGGTCTGGGGGCCTGGGCGGCCCCCAGACGCTGAGCACATTTTGTGCACACTGAACACGTTTCGTGCAAAATCCTTGATTCTAGGGCCTTCTAAGATGTTACTTGACTAACTCATTCTAAAAGAAAGATTTGGAATGCTTTTTAAGGGAGGTATCATGTTCTTAGTTATTGAAAACAACATAAATTCTAATGAACTTTAAATTTTAATTTTTTTTGGCTCAAAAGTTGGAGGAGGCAGCTGCCTCCTCCGCCTCCATGTAATTTACGGCCCTGTGAAATATGTATCTGTGTCATCCCGAACACTATATCATCAATTACAAGATAACCAAAATAAAAAGTACTAAGAAGGTTACTCTCACTGCACCTGATGATGCACCATTTAGTACTGGGTAGTTATGCTTTGAGTCATCGTCGCAAACCCCGGGTTATTGTTTCATGAATGAAACAGTTTTAGCATCCTGCGCAGTTGTGCTCAAAAGCTAAGGAGCCACCTTCCTTAATATCTATTAATTGAATGCTACAATAATGGAGTCGAGCCGGCTGCATTCACAGATGTATTCATAAAACAAGACATATATTCACGTGTATAACGCATACGGCTGACATGTTACAGAGAGTTGGCAACGGGGATAAAATCAGGCCGGTTTCACTTGAGCGCAATCAGAATTAAACTATAGTAAATCAAAATATTCCGTTTTAACACAGCAGATTAACCGTTTTCATGTTTATTGAGTTGAGATACTTAATCTTACAAGCCCTATTATCAAAAACGTTACCATACATATTCAAATGTGAATATATTTTTGAGTGGTATTATATCGACAAGACGAATTTAATCATTATCGCTTCACAGTTACAAAAGTTATTGCAAAGCGTGGGCTTGTGAGAGAAAAAATAAATGTCATTATAAGTATTCATTAATTTCATAAAACATGACGCTTCACTAAAATTGCTGAAATTACAAATTGAGGGCAGATATAAATGTGTGTGATTTCAGTTTTATTTTGTTTGGATACGACCTAGAAATAGTATGATCCTCGCCGTTGATCTTCACATTTAAAAGAATTGCATGACTTCAATAAAAAAAAATTCATTTCTACAACTCAGCTGTACTGATGTTATACTGAAAGTGAGTGTTTTACTTATCACTCAGTCATCAAATCGAGGAATATCAGTTTAAACGATCCATCAGAGTGAAAATACAATTATCATATCTCAAAAGGTACTAAAATACCTTACAACGTGTGCAAAATCTCATTTCTTGATATCGTGGACCTAATTTTAATATCAAAGATCGTATGGTTTAATGAAAGTGGCTCATGCCTCTATAACTAACGATGTAAAAGTCATGAACTTAAACGAGGAATGCAAAGACTTTCGGGGACGATATCTGCTATATGAGTCCTCGAGTGACATATGCAAACTAATTCATTACTGAGGGTTTCGTGTCTCCTACGGTTTAGAGGGAACAGAAATGACAAGGTGGAATGGTGAGGGTCGCAAGAAATTGTACTTCCTAAACCGGTTAAAGTTTAAAGTTATTGACACTTTATATAAGTAAGCGTGTTTTATTTCGTGAATGTTGCGGAGTAACCTCCGAGGTTGAGAAATGTTGTTTTGAAATATAAAACCCGAAACTTTCATATTTCAAACAACATTTCAAGACCGAGATTATCTTAGTGGTGGATCTAGAGGGAAGGTTAAGGGGTGGGGTGCAACCCCTTCCCTCTTCAGTTGAATATCATTAGCAAAAATTAGTTATTTTTGCCATTTTGGGGTCTTCAATCTACCAGATTACAGCTCTGCAATAAGACTTAAAATAAAATGTTTGCATGTTTCAAACTTTTTAAAAATAAAAATCTGTTACAAAGCACATTTTTATTTCAACGTAGAATATTAAGTTTCTGTTAGAAACTCATGCCTAAAGTCCACGTATTGCTGTCCTGTTTGAAAGGATAGCAACTCGTTTCTATTTTACTACGGCTTAGAACTTTTCCTTACGCAGCTAGGAATTATGTCATTTCGTGACGTCATGCAAGAATACATGTTTTTGCTATTAATGAAAATGGTGACATTGTTGGGTCTTCTATTTGAAAAAGATCTTTTTGATGTTGACGGATCATATCAATGCATTATCTGTTCTGCTCTGAATGCATAGTCCAATAAAACTACACGCACGTGGAAGAGGGTCAACTTGTCCGAGCATCGACATATTTGTTTACACGTGTATCGATCTCGGAATGCAGACGACGAATACCAAATATCCTTCAGTCATTCTTAAATTTGTTTGAAACATACATTTAAAGAATGAAATATTTTTGTTTTAAATGTTTCATTGTATGAACTGCGATGCTTTTTGCAGGAAGATTCGTGCACGCACCGTTTACAGCTGACTGAAATGGCTACCGTTACAATTTGTAAAGATATCAAAGGCAAAAATATCGGAAATGTAAATATTGATTAATATTTATCATAGTGAAATAAAATTATCAGTTATTGATTTCATTGTTGCATTAGCAAAACAAGGAGTGAACATGTAAAAAGAAAGCTTTACACGATTGAGGAAAAGCCATGAAATAGCTCTACCGATCTCAATAGCTGTTTTAAAGCAACACAAGACGTTTATTCAGGTCAAATACAGTACATGACACCGATATGATCTCAATAAGTATTGCATTTCAAACTAGTATATTTATTTTAAAATTACCACTGTTCTGATAATCTATTGATTAATCGGTATTTATTGGAGAATAATGGACGCGGCATTTCTGTGATCTCTGCAACAACCGTGGTGATTCCACATGTAACATCCTATGGGAACCTCAGACAGTACGGTGGCTGTAAGTGATTTTAAACCACGTGGTTTACAGATGAGTGGCATTTGAAGAAAAAAGCCTTTTTACATGCTTGCACGTGCATTTCAGTATATCTAGTGTATGATACAAATGCGGAGAAATCATCTAATTATTAGCTACAGGAATGTATATCAAAGACATGCAAATGTAGATGCATAAACATACACAAGACACAGACCATGTTCCTCGAAAAAAAATGCCTTACACGTGGACATATGTCTACCTTGACCAACTGCAATGGAATGAAGATGTGCACTTGTCGAATATATTCCGTTTGTTGAGAAAGTCAGTACACACACACAAAACAAAGAAACTCCGTTAATACTCCTACAGTAAGCACGCTGTCATTCCATTACACAACAGCGCGACACAATAATAGCTTGTGCCGATCAGCTGTTTTCGATCAGAGTACAGCCTGTTTACTGTATATTTGTACATAACTGACTAATTGTATGAAATCCACTTGTCTGTGTGTCTGTAGTTGTCAGATTCCTTCGTGACGACTCTGCTCATTTCTGTAAACGTCAGCACATAAAATCTAACGTAATACTCGTTCTACCATGATGGAGTCTTGGTCTTTGTTTTAAAGTCTTTCAACAGTCTCAAAATAACTATTCCTTGCAAATCATTCTCTACCCAGAGTTCCTCTGTCAACGGCTTTTTACAGAAATCTTGTAAAAGTTTCTAATATCCAACATTTAAGTTTTGGACTAAATATTTAGTCATATTATAAAATGTTTTTGGTGCAATTAACTTACTGTAAATTGTTTAAAATCTCTGTTTTCTGATCCTAAATTTGGAACTACTTCGTAATATGCGTATGAAAGTAGGACATGCACGTGGTGGAGATTTAAATGTAAACATGGAATCAAAAATAAGAAAGGCTGTAAAATTACGATAAAACTTGTAAAATAAGAGACAAACAACTAAATGGTAAATATGTACTTATTAAAGTGTCAGTGGTCTATGAAAAGAGCCTTATGTATCGCCTGTTGCCAGAGATTTTAAAGGGAAAGGAAACAAGAGTGATTGTTTATATCATGTGATTATATTGTCACGTGATTCCAAGCGTTGGCAGGTGTATGTGAAGCTTGCGTAACGCGCCATCTGGTGAAAGAATGCCTTCCAAATATTTTTTTAATTTCCCCATTTTCATATATACCTATTCCTCATTCACATATAAAGTTGGTATATATAGGGGTAAAGTATATGAAAGTATCAACTAAATCCCTGACGGTCGATGTGCCACCCTTTGCATGGTTCGTACGAGGAACAGCACTTAATATACCTATTTCTCACTCCAGCATCCAATACAGAATAAGAACGACTAACGCAAAGCGTGGTAGTACTCTTTTAGATATGCTCGGTTGAACACAAACTCACATCAGATTGAACTAGCTCTATAGATTGAAACACCAGTGAATTATACGCGTGTTTTCCACTTAAATGTAAATTACATTGTCATGCGATTCAATAATTTCAATAAAAACAATATTGCACAATATAAATGCATTATTTTGGGGGGCAATTAGTAGGGCAATGATTACAAATTACCTAGGAAATAAGCTCCATGAGTAACTGTTCTTGCTGCTTCCAAGAGGTAATTCTAAATAGTTCCAATGTTCATTAGAATCAGTCTGTTTTATTCCATGTCTATACGGAAAGGATAAATGCATAGATTCTCGGAAACTCACATAGGGTCTCACGAATATTCTACGTTTTTTATCTTCTAAATTCTATAAAATCAACATGCATTTTTTCAAGAGATATGGACACTTGGGGTCATATTTTAGAAGCACCTTCTTTCAACCGATTCAGCTTTAATTCGCCAAAATAAATTTCTTTTGGGTAAGATTGTGGTATACTTTTATAATCTACAAGGACACCGTGAAAAGAGTCAGCTGGAAAATTTACTGAATATTTTCATCCTCGATCATGAATACATGTTTGTTGCGAACTAGTTCGATCCATCTTTGTTTCAAACCACCTGTCCCCGTAATCATTACCAAATACGGGGCGTCATCAAGGTCAAAGGTTGTATTGGTTCTGTTTAAAGTAACGAATGGGTCAACTATAGAATATTTCAGTACTTAAATCTGGTTTGTAGTTTTATAAAATGCATAACAATATCAATACAAGCAATAAGATGTGTTTCTTTTGTTGTTTTATCGGGTGAATTAAGAATAGTCAATACTAAATTTTACATTTTCAATTTTTTTGCCTTTGATATATTTACAAATTGGGTCATTGCAGGGGAAAATTGTATAACCCGCTAGGGTTATGATTTTTTCTGCAATGCTTGCTACCTTCATCACCCGATAGAATAACAAAGAAAGCATTTTCAATTTTTATTTTTTGCCTTTGATATATTTACAAATTGTAATAATAGCCATTTCCTCATATAATTATGCGCTGCAGTTGTAAACAGTGTACGTTTGCATCTTGCTAATATAATGTGACTTGTTTATTTTAACAGCTGGAAATTCAGACTGAAATGAAAGTAGAACGTAAATTGAAGGGGAAAAAAATCAGTTTTGAAAATGCACGAAGGTATGAACTGCAGTCTTCACGCCGGTATACTTCATAAAGCGCGTTAAGGTGAAGCCTCGCAGTTCATACCTCATGTATTTTATAAATGAAATTTATTTCTTAAGAATCCCGGAAGTACAGGAGACGTTCGTAATATGAAAGAAAATGTTTACAACTTTGAACATTATCTGAATTTGATATAAACTATTAGTTATTCGTATTGCTCTGTCTACCACAACTATAAAAGTATCCATGTATTTTGAAATTTCTCACAGACACGATAGTTTTTTTTCTTTCTAGAATTCCTGCAATAGTGTGCAGCTTCTCCGCGTTATTAACTTTACAATAGATGATTATATGTGGGTTATACATGTACATTGCGTACTTGTATTATATGTCATTGGGTCAAATGCTGTCTGACGTGTTTCATACCGATTGTTAGGCCGTTCTTTACACACTTATTTTGATTGCGGATTACTTCGTTTCGCTGATCGAGATGTATGGCTCACGGCGGGTGTGACCGCTCGACAGGGGATGCTTACTCCTCCTAGACAATTGAGTCCACCTCTGGTATGTCAAGGGGTCCGTGTTTACCCAACTCTTAATTTTGTATTCCATATAGGAGTTATGGTATTGATCACTGCTCGTTATCTTCACCTTTATAGGAGTTATGAGATTGATCACTGCTCGTTATCTTCACCTCTATAAGAGTTATGAGAATGATCATTGTTCGTTATCTTCACTTTTATAGGAGTTATGAGATTGATCACTGGTCGTTATCTTCACCTTTATAGGAGTTATGAGATTGATCACTGCTCGTTATCTTCACCTTTATAGGAGTTATGAGATTGATCACTGTTCGTTATCTTCACCTTTATAGGTGTTATGAGATTGATCATTGCTCGTTTTCTTCGCCTTTGGATGTAATGGTGTTTGTTACTTTATCTTAAAAGATTTTTAAATTGTTTATGCAGTTTACAGTTTGTGAAATTTGTTTTACATTCCAAACACAAAAAGTCATCTTCAGTGTTCAAGATTTTAAATGTGGGGGATTGAAATGTCTTAGAAATATATTAGAGGAGAGTTCAGTCTATGAATCATGTCTGTTATTATTTGATTGGGTAACCCCAAGCTTTCTGATTGAAATAGATCCAACAAACTAGAACCTCCACGTACCTTTCAGAAAACTATAACATTTGATTTTTCTAACATTGGAGCCGAAATAATTTGGAAATTTCAAAATGTATACCATTTTTTGGTTGTTCAATGAAAACTCGTGTCTTTAAATATTTTTGATAGGTCTTGCACTGTAGATGTAAATAAAGATGGCCGATCATGCTTCGTATGAAAGATTAAGATTTTACCAAGACATCAGGCTAATCAGGAACCTATAAGTATGTCGCTGAACTTAGAAAGCTATGTGAACACTGTGCTTTTGGTAAATTCTTGAATCAACATCTGTCATCCGTGGCGATACGGCGAAATTACTGGCGAAAGACAAACTCGATTTGAAGAAAGCCATGGATAAACCATTTCTATGGAACTCGCTGATAACGAAGGGTAACACAATTGACGTTACCATATTTAAGACACTTGTATATACATATTCATCATATGTGAATAAGTCAAACTCCTTGAGAACCTCTTTAGTTCTCTCATGTTTTGTTAATCCATTGTCCTCTTTTTATGTACCCTGTTGATTCAATCTCTTCTCTCTATGAGAAATGGTAATTACATTTGTGTCCGAACGACCCCTCTTTATGTATGTGGTCATTTATCAACCTCTTAATTACATAGCTAAGACAATCTTAATATGCATGGCAAATGAAGAATTTATGCTCATATCTGTGGAGAATAATTTCTATAATCCACAAGATAATGTTGATGCTACGCATCAAATCGGCCGCGAAAATTTTAAATATTCTAATCTATTCCCAAAGAAACACAAGGAAATTGTAATATAAAATATTTTATTTAAAAATGAAAACAATATCAAGAAACAATTAATTTGAATACTCACGTGAAAGAAAAGCATCAATACTATCATTTAAGAGTTTCCAAATAAATCATAAATGTATGAATCATTTTTAGGTTTCAATATTGAATGTTTTCAATTAAAATTGCAAAAGAGGTTAAAATAAATTATTTTCAAATCAGCAGGTGTTTCTCAGAAGATACAAGTGCAACAACATGTATATCGAGGAAGTTCTGAGAAAACATATTTTTTAAAAAAAATATGGACGTCACCCAAGTCTTTTTATGAAAAAAGAGGCTAGGCACAGACAGTTAAAAGCGATTTCAAACATGATTGTAGTTTAAAAACAAAATTTTTAAAACATTGTTTATATTGAAATTAGATCGCAGAATGTGTACATGAAAATTCTATTTCAATGGAAAAAACATTATTCCAATTTTTTTTTTCCAGAAACGATTTCAGATACAGTTAAATACGGGACGTGGCCCCCATTAGGGGGAACTGGGGGTCTAAAAGTGGCTCCCATTAGGGGAAACTGGGGACCTAAATGCGATCAACAGACCACTTGTCTCTCATATTTCTCTCCATACCCCTCCAAATTGAAATCGTAAATCCACCCATGCGTATCAATTGGAATTGAATAAGCTAAATTGCTTTATCAAATATTGAAGAACCATCATGACGGTATGCAAAAGAAGCAGGCATTTGAGTTTCAACAGATTGCAAAAACCATACTTACTTAAGTTGGCTGTCTACGATAGAACCATACAAAACCAAGAAATTATTATGGAATGTGTTGCTAAATTTTCAGACCTTTTTATGATATTTCAAAAGTACTTTGCTAGTTATATCATATTTTGTGGCAAACCAATCTCACCGATGTTCGGCCATGTGAAGGACGAGTAAGGGGAGGGGGTGATCCAATTACTATAAAGCTTAAAGTTTATTTTATTCGCACAAACCAAGCACAACGATACATTGTAAATCAACAACCAATTTTTTGACTATATACCGATTGAAGCCGTTCTTTACATACCAATTTTGACTTCAGATTACTCCGTTTACCCGATCGATAAAAAATGGCTTGCGGCGTGTGTAACCGGTCGACAGGGCATGTATACTCCTCCTCGGCGCCTGATCCCACCTCTGGTATATCCATGGGTAGATTGATCACTCTTCGTTACCTTCAGCTTTTCATGTCACTCATTGATGGAATAGTTTAATCTTCTGACTAATCAAATTCAACTTCACAATTCAACTGTTACAATTTTTTTAATGTACAATAATCGGATAAGAAGCAACATACATTGTACATTTATTGATATATCGATCGAAGTCGTTGCACTATGAAACACTCACGTGGCTAAAAATAAACTAGAGAAAAGACATAAAAGCGATACTTTGAAAATAAGTCAGTATGAACATTAACGCACCGCCCCAACAGGAAGGTAATTACTCGTAGCTAATAAATGGAGTGGGAAAATTAGATATAAATAGTGATACGGCATTAACAAGTTGCCGACAAGCTGAGACTGACGATTTACGACAATTACTTCCCATTACTTTTAGGACAGCAAATTTTACTTAGTTATTGTTATCCCCCTATTCTGTATCAAAAAAGGGAACTCGGGATATTGTTGTGACTTGTATGTCACTGGTTAAGGGTCATGACCGAACACAGGGACTGTCTGTGTGCACACGTGTGTGTGAGAGAGAGTGGGAACTTCCAATATCAAAGACTCTGCTATTCTCATATTGTATCAGAAAACCGAGCGATAAGGGGAATATAATTTCACTCGCTTAAAAGTGAGTATACTGTCAATTTGCTCCTGACATTACATAGACAAGCACGCGTAAACTTGTGAAGGACCAGAATTGATGACCGGTATAGCTTATAGATTTTACGACAAAAATTGTACTATTCCATTGTTGTTTGCATGTATAAAACGAAAGAGGAAGTAATATTTAACTATACCGACGACCGTGAAGATTACTAGAAAATGGGTACGTACATTTAAGGTAGAAAACATGTTACGATTTATCACACCAATATATATCCTTATACGTGTGTTTCTGTAAGAGAGGTTATGAAACTTGTCAATCAAAACTGCATGATTTATAATATTGAATATAGAAACGCAATTTTTTTTTATATGACTCATTATGGTAACTTCGAAATTCTGGACCGCTTGACCATGGTGCATGTGAAGTAAGAATGGGAGGTGATCCAATTACTGGTTTTTTTTAGCTCACCTGAACCGAAGGTTCAAGTGAGCTTTTCTGATCGCTTTTTGTCCGTCGTCTGTCTGTCTGTCCATCTGTCTGTTAAACTTTTTACATTTTCGACTTCTTCTCCAGAACCACTGGGCCAATTTCAACCAAACATGGCCAAAAGCATCCTTGGGTGAAGGGCTTTCAAGTTTGTTCAAATGAAGGGCCATGTCCCTTTCAAAGGGGAGATAATCACAAAAATGCAAAAATAGGGTGGGGTTATTTAAAAATCTTCTTCTCAAGTACCACTGAGTCAGAAAAGCTGATTTTTACATGAAAACTTTCTGACATAGTGCAGATTCAAGTTTGTTCAAATCATGGCCCCCGGGGGTTGGATGGGGCCACAAGGGGGGATCAAAGTTTTACATACAAATATATAGGGAAAAACTTTTAAAATCTTCTTCTCAAGAACCACTAAGCCAGAAAAGCTGAGATTTACATGAAAGCTTCCTGACATAATGCAGATTCAAGTTTGTTCAAATCATGGGCCCCTGGGGTTGGATGGGGCCACAATAGGGGATCAAAGTTTTACATACAAATATATAGGAAAAATCTTCTTCTCAAGAACAACTGAGCCAGAAAAGCTGATTTTTACATGAAAACTTGACATAATGCAGATTCAAGTTTGTTCAAATCATGGCCCACGGGGATAGGATGGGGCCATCAAGTTTTACATACAAATATATAAATTAGTTAAAATCTTTTTCTCAATAACCACTGAGTCAGAAAAGCTGATATTTACAAGAAAACTTTCTGACATAGTGCAGATTCAAGTTTGTTCAAATCATGGCCCCCGGGGGGTAGTATGGGGCCACAAGTGGGGGGGGGGGTCAAAGTTTTACATACAAATATAGGAAAAAGCTTTAAAAATCTTCTTCTCAAGAACCATTGGGCCAAAGAAGTTGACATTTACATGAAAGCTTTCTGACATAGTGTAGATTCAAGTTTGCAAAGGGTAGTTTGGGCCATAATAGGGACTAAGGTTTTACATGCAAATATATATGGAAAGTCTTCAGATATGGGCCAAGGTGACTCAGGTGAGCGATGTGGCCCATGGGCCTCTTGTTTCATGATGTCAATGACATTTTTCATAGTCTTCGATCAATTATTGAATAGTGGATATTTGATATAACTAGATACGTCAATAATTAATTGCAATTGCATAATAGGACACGAGTATACATTTACCAATTTATATACATATATGATATACACACGTATATGGTACATTGGGGAGACACATAAATGGACAGATATCGACCGTATAATGATTTTTGTGGGGTAACTTGAGAGTGGCCCAGTGTGCAAGTTTAAATTTAACTTTTAAGGGACACACATTCAATGTCCAGACCTGAACGAACGCCAACAATCTAAGAAGGTATGGATACCCGCCCTTCTCACCCTGTCTCCTGTACTGCTACATGTACCTGGTTTGGAAATTATCATGTGGGGTATATACACAAGCCAATAACATGCACCAGCCTACAGCATCCCCTCGAGGTGGATGTGGCCCCAACCGTCCCCGGTGGTGACCCCATTATAGCAGATTAACTTTGTTTTAACTTGTTAAGACTTTAGTCCTGTAAACTGCTCCCTGCTTTAGAAGCAGGTGGGGGAGACACCCAAGTTTTGGAGCAGAAACTGTCATTACATACCATTACCAACTCCTCAGTTCCGCCACAAATATTGGGGCAATGCTAACTTTCCAGGGAGCTTCAAAAGTCAACTACGTTGCTAGAATTGGGCTGAATCTGGCTTGCCTAATGATTGGGGTCTTTTCCAGGGAGTACAACTGTGACGAAGATGACGTACGTAGTGTGTAGGTTAAATCACGAAGACCTAACATACTTGTACATGTACGGACAGAAATGATCGACATACAATTGGACAATTTATTCATACTTCTCCTAATTATCCTGAGTAAATGTCAACGGCGATGCGGATCTTTAGCGGATCACAAACTTTTCTGTTTATTCTTACACTGAGAGCAAATAAATCCCGCGCATAAAGATCTTCAAAAATTTGATTTCCTTTTTTGAACAGCTTCATTGTTTTGAACACATACCATATGTTGAATTTTTATAACAATGTAATTAAAATGAGTCCCTTCAAAACGTATAAAGAAACTATATATAGTGCGCATGGATACATGGTGTACATGTAAGCAAATTAAGTGTCACAGGCAATTGTACTTGTTTATTGAACGTGTGTATAAATATATCAACTGCAAATAATAGATAAATCCGTAAACATGAAACAAATATTTCATAGTAAAGAAAGTAATTATTTCGCTTTCTGCGGTTGAAAAAACATGGTAAATATTTGAAAATGATATGGGTCTGTTACGACCGATTTATACTCCCTGTCGAGGCCTCATCGACAGTGTGCAAAAGCCTGATTCATGTGACTATTTCTGCGGGAATCTACTACTACAGGTGAGACAGTTAACACACGTCCAGTCTGTAAATAGCACAGTTCGTGTGTACAATTCTGACGAAGCGGCATTCTTGTCCACATACATACTACGGAGCAGCAAACTTCACCGAATAATGAGATTTTGTAACAATAAAGTTTTAACAGACTCGATAATTTCTTTGTTTAAACTTCAAAATTTAACGAACGAGTGTTCAATGTATTGTAATTTAGCTGCGAAAAATACCATACAAAAGGTGCAATATAACGGCCTCATTGGTAATTATAAACATCATAATTATCAAAGCCAATAATTTGATCGATCGGTACTAAATGAAGAACTCAACCATACACTCTGAAATTTTGTCGTACTTAGATGGATAAAGTACAGCAGTCGTTTACTGCAAATGGAAAGTTAAAAGTAATCGCATATTCCCAGACCCATGGAAATCGTGCAGAAAGCCACAGAGAGAAAGATGCTTGTCACGGTATCATAATATCATGGCAGTTTTAAAAAAAAAATGCACGATGATGATTTTTAATTCGCTGTTTCATGATAATTGATTACAGGATGTAAGCAATATGCGTATCATATTGAGTTAAATACGGGTGTAATGAATATAATCATGCATTATTTCGATTGTATTTTTTAAGGGTAAACGTATGGAAGCCCATTATTGTCATTGTAACAGTCAGTATTTCATTCTCTACCCAGAGTTCCGTGCGCTACTCGCACTATACATTCCCTACCCAGAGTTCCGTGCGCGACTCGCACTATACATTCCCTACCCAGAGTCCCGTGTGGTACTCGCACTATACATCCCCTACCCAGAGTCCCGTGTGGTACTCGCACTATACATTCTCTATCCAGAGTTCCGTGTGCTACTCGCACTATACATTCTCTACCCAAAGTTCCACGTGCTACTCGCACTATGAAGCTTGCGATAACGCGCCCTCTGGCGAGAGAATGTCAATATCTACGTTTTGCGAAGTACGGAAACCAATTTAGCCATATTTCTAAGTTCGTGAGACTATATTTAAGATTCTGTGAACAATTACTTATGCCCCCATTTAAAGAAGAAAGGATTACTTGCACTTATCGATCGGTTGACCACATGTTCGCTCAATATCTTGAGAATCATTCACTTGATGGTAATGATATTCCATATATGTTGGTTGGTTATGAGTAGAAGAGGACCCCAATTGATTTTAAGGTTAAAAGGTCAAGGGTGAATCCACTCTGGACATAAGAATATACTTCATTCAATATCTTAATTACCTTTTGCTCAACAGACATCACACTTGGAACACTGGCACATCCTTAAGAGTAGAAAACTCCTATTGATTTTGAGGTCACGTGGTTAAAGGTCAAGGGGCAAATTGGACATAGGAATATACTGTCCACTCATTATCTTGAGAATGCTTTGCTTGACAGACATCAAACTTGGAACACTGCCTGGTACATCATAAGGAGTGGATTATTCCTATTGATTTTGAGGTCACACGGTCCAAGGTCAAGGGTCAAACTGTACATAGGAATATACTGCCCGCTCAATATCTTGAGAACCCTTTGCTTGATAGACATCAAAATTGGTATGCTGGTAAATCCTAAGGAGTAAATGACCCGTATTAATTTTAGGTTCACTTGGCCAAAGGTCAAACTGGACATAGTAATATATTGTCTCCTATATTTCAAGAATCAGTTGCTTGATTGACACCAATCTTGGTACACTGGTACATCCTAAGTCACATGCTCAATCTACTCTGGACATAAGATATTGTCCATTTAATATCTTGAATTGACTAACACTAACCCTAACCCTGGCACTATTATCAATTAAATGATTCATATGTATAACCCTTTTCAATTTCGCATCATGGTGGATATAGGTTTGAGAAACATTTCTTGTTTTCTTTTTTGTTTTGATAGTAGCTTTTTACGTCTAGTTGCTGAATAAACTCTAGAAATATACACCGAGAGTCAGTACAGTAAATCCTGCTAAAAGAAGCATCCACACACGCACACACACACACACACACAATGTACACACACGATGTTCTTCATACTTAATTACCACTATCTTGCTCCTTGAAGATAACCTACTCCAGTTGACAATGAAGTACGAGTCGACTCTCAGGCCCTTTAGGCCTTTGTTTCTACACACTAGGATTAAAATGTATGGCAATTACGGAGCATCGTATCATTGCTGTATTTAAAAGGTGAAAATAACGAACAGTGATCAATCTCATAGCTCATATAAGGAATATAAAATAAAAAGTTGTACAAACACGGATCCCTGGACATACCAGAGATGGGATCAGGTGCCTAGGAGGAGTAAGCATCCCCTGTCGACCTGTCACATCCGCCTTAGGCCTTATGTCCCAATCAAGCAAACGGAAAAATCCGTGGTCAAAATAGTGTGCCAAGAACAGCCTAACAATCGATATGAAACACATCAGATAGCACCTGACTCAATGATAGGTTTAATTGGCAAACTAAATCATTATAACGACCATAGCAATGTTAATTAATTATCAAATTATTATTTGATCTGCATACATTTTTTTCTTTCAGAGTCCACTGGCAGTACGTCTATGCAGCGTGCTTTTTTACGACATGTCTTTCGTACACGATGTATAATGAAAGAGAAAAGTGACGAGAAAAGGGATATTGAATCAGGAGTTCATGACATTGTCGAAGAAATTCTACACGCAGTAGGTCAAACTAACCCCGAATTTCAGTTTTCCAAAATATTACCATCCGGCAGTTTTTATGAAGGAACCAAGATAGGCTGTTTGAACGAGTTTGACTACATGGTAGTTTTAAAAACACTTTCTTCACCAGATGCAGTATTACTTCATAATGGATGCAGTCAATGGTATAAAAAAGTTCAACTACAGTCTTCAAATGAAAGTTTTCAAACGTATTTGCTTCACTGTCATACCACTAGTCATTTATATACTAATTATTTTGGAAACCGTGAATTATTTGTTTTGGACTTTTGGAGGAAGATAGCAGAGACCCTGAAGGCCAAGACATACATTGTAGAGAAACAGTCAGGAAAAATAGCAGCAGATTTAAACCCTTTGCATCTAAAGCAAAAGTTGTATTTCAACTACGAAAAAAACTTTTACATCCCAGAGGTGGACCCAAATTATACAGTAAAAAACCCTCTTGTTCCTATAGAAAACACAGTCATTGGAGTTGATTTAATGATGGCAATAGAGCATCCCAATCCAGATGAAGTTGTGTCTTGTTCTGATTTTCCCTCTGAATTTAAAGACTTGCTTTTTCAGCGTGGTTGTCATATTATTACTAAATCGTGCCATATCGATCATTTCCCTGCGCCAACATGTATGTTCATATCATTTGCAGCCATGGAACTTGAACTGATGGTAAAAATGGATGATCATCATAAGGAAACATATAAAATTCTGAAATCTCTTCTGATAGGAGAAAATGACTTATCAAGAAAGTGCATGAATGTTTCTTCCTATGTGCTAAAAACTGCTTTCCTGTTTCACGTTTACGGCAAAAACAAATGCTTAGATTCCAAACTCCATGTCCCGTGTATCCATGATGTTTTAGACTATCTGTCCTCTTCACTATATAACATGAAAATGCCAACATTTTTCGCCAGGTCCCAGAACACTTGGGGATACATCTTGGAAGTGCCGTGCTTTGCCTGGCCGGAATTTAAAACGAGATTCCCCACACATGCTGAGCTTACTTTTACATTTGCTCTATGTTGGGTAAAACTGTGGCATACTATCATTAAATATATCAAGGCGACTATCGTTGAGACGTCTAATTTAGGTCAGGATCAATGGATGGGAGTCATTGATAAATGCGAATACATGAAAAGGACTACATACTACATACTTGAACGGTATAAATCTAGTGCTCTTCGGGAGGTTTTTCAGGGAACTCTCTCAAGTTCAGATCTTGCTGATAAAAATCTATCCCTATGTTCCGATGAATTGTTCGTTGAATACGTCGAAAAAATGGAGGAATATCATAATATTAAACTGAGATTTTTGTTGTTTCAAAAACGATGAGACACTAACAATTAAATTCCATTGCAATTTTGCAACAAGATTTTGACCAACTTTCAAAAGTCCTGATGAAATCTTGAACCTGTACATTATATATCAGTAATTTGCGCACAGAGATACACTGGCATGAAAGACCATACAAGCGCAAGATTACTTTCACACAATTATTGCTGTTTGACGAAATGTGATTTCTAATATTAAAAGCATCATTTTTGAAATAATTAAGAAATAACTATTGCTATTGTCCTGTTGTTTTATTTAGTAAATTGGTTACTGGTAACACTTTCATTGTTTTTATTGTCTAATGGACGAACGTGTATTTTATCCCTGAAGTATGAAAAGTAGTAAGGATAACAAACAGTGATCAATCTCATAAATCCTATAAGAGACAAAATTACAATGTAAAACATACGGACCCCTGGATATACCAGAGGTGGAATCAAGTCCCTAGGAGAGGTGTATATACCCTGTTGACTGGTTACACCAGCCGTGAGTCCTATATCTGGTAAACAGAGTAATACGTAATCAAGAGAGAAATATCAATTGTTATGAAACACATCAGACAGCATTTGACCCAATGATAGTCTGTATTTACAAAATCAGAATAACGACCAGTTCACGAAATACTGACTGTAAACGAGACTGTTGAAATCCCCGTAACATCAACTTCTTTGTCAGTTGCCCGTCTCGATTTAAAAATGTATCATTTGCAGAACTTGCTATCGAATCAATTGAAAGGCAAAAACATTATAATCCCGTTTCTCCTAAATTTGTGTTAAACACGTCATTGACAGTTGTATATGTTCAATAGGATAGAATTTATCATAATTTTCTGGCGTGCTTCCAACGCAAACGTAAGAAATCAGATAAAAAACGGTGATCAATCTCATATTTCCTATTAAGAGTTGCGCAAACACGGACCTCTGTACATACCAGAGGTGGGATCAGGTGTCTAGGAGGAGTAAGCATCTCCTGTTGACCGGTCACACCCGCCGTGAACCCTATATATTGATCAGGTAAACGGAGTAATTCGTAGTCAAAACCAATGTGTAAAAGACAGTCTAACAATTGGTATGAAAAACGCCAGACAGCATTTGACCCAATAATAGGTTGTACTGGTAAACTATATGTAGATCGTTATAACGACCAAAGAATTCGCAAAATGCTCACTTTAATCGAGACTGTTGAAACCCCTGCACCACCAACTTGTTAATCAATAGCTTGCCTCGATTTAAAAACTGATCATACGCAGTACAAGCTCTTGCGTATCGAATCAGTTGAGAAATATAAACACCATATGCAGGTGATAATGGAATATTGCTACATAAATATAGGAAGTTGACAATGGAGAAGCTGAAATCATCCCGTTTGTCATACAGTTGAGTCGGCAGTTTGCCGTGAACGTTTACTTTCAATAAAATATCAAAGTACGAAGCAAAAGTAGACGACTCTGTGGTGTCCTTTATTTCGAGCTCACATGAATATATCAAATCGACATATGAATGAGAGCTATTATTGTTAATAGACAAAACGTCATCGATATA
Organism: Ostrea edulis; assembly: GCF_947568905.1. NCBI lineage: Eukaryota > Metazoa > Mollusca > Bivalvia > Ostreida > Ostreidae > Ostrea > Ostrea edulis. Next base: position 74,194,999 of record NC_079168.1, read on the forward strand.
TCTAAATGTCGAATTGAAGGCCACAGCGAGAGATTTTTTCTTCTCGCGTAGAAGTTTTTGAATAAATTCTGCTTCATATGAATATAGAAACAGGTCAGCTAAAAAAGGAGCACAATTCGTGCTCATGGGAACTCCAACAGACTGTTGGAAGACCTGATCACCAAAGATCACGAAGATATTGTCAATGAGGAACTCTAGCATATTTTTTATTTCAACTTCAGAGTACTTGAACGTGGAATCAGAGTGGTGTTTAACAAAGTAAGTTTTTGAATGACTGATCACTAGATATGAATATTTCCGTTTTTGTTGAAGAAGCAACTGTTTATGATGTCAAACAAGTCTAGTCTTTAATTTATCATGAGGAATGGTCGTGTAGTGTTGAAAAGTCATAGGTTTTAATGTTATTGATTTGGGCTTCAAATTTAGGCCTATGCTCGGCGCTTACGGTCTTTGAGCAATGAGGGGTTTTTAGCGTGCCACACTTTCTGTGACACGGGACATCCGTTCTGAAGGTCATCTCCGAGGACCCGTGACATTCACACCCGATTCCGAGCATTTGGCGATGGAACTGTCACTACCTGTTTTAACGACTTTTAAGAGTCTGTCGCGGCCGGGATACGAACCCCTGTCTTCCGCCTGCGGAGCGAACGCTCTACCTCTAGACCACCGCGGCGGTCGTATAAGTATTGTGTGAGGTGGATTTGAACTACGACAAAAAGGAACCTCTGTATACAGTCACCACTGTGTAGCTGAATAAACTATTCTAAGCATAATGAAGTTATACCCGTGTAAATATAAACCATGTTTTCAAACACAGTTCCTCTACTTTTCAGTTGGTTTTTTGTGAATTTCGACCCCAAGGCCCCTAAATATACTCTGTAAATTGTTCTTTAAAAAATATCTATGAGAAGACCTATCATGAAAGATTTCAAAGCCTTAATGCATGTCAAAATATTTGCTTAAATGGGGAAAATTTCGTTTAGGCCACATTTGAGGGTTAATTTCAACATTGTAGATAATAAATCATAGGTTCGAAATGAAAAATTCAAATATATGTACTACAGAAAATAAGTCAAAAAAAAAAAAAAAAGCTTGATATAACATTGACTTTTTTCCAAAATATTGTTTATCCCGTGTTAACTATCCTGAATTGATCCTTTGTCAATTCAAACTTATATACACGTATATATATACATGTATAAAATCTACGAGGTGAAATCTTAATATGCAATTTTTCAATAAGTGGGTAATTTGTTTTAATAAACACGGAATGAATTGTTTTCAACAATACTGTCCTTCTGTCTGTAAGAATGAGTTTTTGTCTTTAAATTTCCTTTCATCGATAATATTTGTCCTTGATCAAAATCGGCCAATATTCAATCAAAAACTCATGACAAAAACTACAACTGCAATACATAATTACCAATATCATCCAAAAATAACCCCAAAACAAAAAACAAAATCGGTAGTTTTGTCATCCTTACAGGTTAAATCATAGGTTACTTCGATGCACACGTATGACTTGATCTACTCTTAGGACGTTTGATTAATAGTAGTTTTGTACGTGCAACACTTGTGTCACATGGGATAATAGTTTTACCGGTCTTTTTAGAAGGACATCAAATTGCCAGAACTCCAAAGATCCAGGTTATAATAGGTCCTCAATACCGCTTGCTTTTAATAAGAGGCGACTAAAAGGGGCGGTCAAAATACATATATCAGTTTGATGAACAACACGAAGCATGACCGGATCAAAGGATGAAGAAGTGAAGCTAACACACGGTGATCAGTCTCACACTTCCCACAAAAGAGACGAAACTCAGAGAAGGAGGCATCTGTAACAACCACGGGTATCCAACTCCCCGTCGTCTCCTCGAGGCCTCTTTACATCATCTACAGTATATATTTGTGACCAAACGTACTCTGGCGGAAGTTTGCCACAGGTATGCCATATCGAATACACTCTCAAGGATTTACCGAAAATTCTCTGCAAAAGGGTTCGAACAATAGCGGCTGGGGCATTCCCAACAGAACCGTCAGGCAAGACAGAAGGGTACATTGTCACAGCGGATATCTGACCGTGCATTATGTCAGTGATGATGATTGTGGTGACAACGATGATGAGGAGGATTATTATCATGACAATGGATATGGTAACATCAACGTAGACAGTGTCGGCACTTACGGCCTTTGAGCAGGGAGGGATTTTTATAGTGCCACACCTGCTGTGACACGAAGCCTCGGAATTTACGATCTCATCCGAGGAACCGCCCCATTTAGTCACCGCTTAGGACAAGCAAGGAGTACTGTAACTGAGGATTTATTCTAACCCGGATCCCCACGGGACTTTATTCCATTCAGTATGGCTCTTCCAACAACGATTTGGTGTACCTTGTTTGCATCATAAGCACTTGTTCATTCATTTTATTTTCAGAACATAACGATTAAACACATCCATTACAGTTTTGACAAAACCAGAACAGACGTTCAACCTTATGACATAAGATTTGGCTAGATTCCCAAATGTAGTGTATAGGGAAATAATTTCACAAGTTGTAATTTTCGCGTATATTTTTCATTTTAGACACATTCGCGGTTTCATAAATTCACGGTTTCGAATCACTATAAGCCCCCTCCCCTTTTTTAAACACATTGTGTATTAAAGAATAATGAAGATAAAAATATTCACGGATTCTTAGATTCGTGGATTTGTCTAGAACGCAAAGATAGCGAAAATTTCCACAGCGATTTATCCCCCCCCCCCATACAGCATTGTATGTGTTAACATCCATACTGCTATGATGAGCTTATCATCTACAAAACATACGTTCGTAAATAAAAGATTAACTTGTGTAATACTAATGTCATTGACAATCAAAGTGAAAAACCGTAAACGCAATTATTTTTTTTTACTCTGATGACTTTCAATATACATGTAACAAAAGCCTTTACGACTCGTCAACAAATTGTAGGAAAGTTTTGTCAACCAGGGAAAAAGTAAGCCGTGGAGTATGCCGATCTATTAAGCTTGAAAAATAAGCAACTTAATATAGATATGTCGCTCCATTATGAATGATACTCTAGATTTGTGTCCATGCAGATATCTCAGAATGAGATCCCTTATCCTAGTTCCTTCTTTTCAATCTTGGTCCTCTGTAAGACCCCTGCGCTCAATGTTTGTACACATTTCAGAATCATCATCTTGTGTCGGAGCTTGATTTTCTTTTCTTCCTTGTTCATGTGTATCTTTATCGGCTACTTTAACAATCCTAATTTTATCCCGTCTCTCCTTGTGAAAATCCGACTTTTTCATTTTCAATATCATCATAACTTCAAATACTCCGGCCATAATGTAAAGAACCCCTAAAAACAGAAATATTAGTCCTTATGTGCGAAAGACACGCATGTATTAGAAATATTAGTCTTTGTGTAAGAAAAAACGCACATGTATCAGAAACATTGGTCCTTGTGTGAGAAAAAAACGCGCATGTATCAGAAATATTAGTCCTTGTGTAAGAAAAGACGCGCATGTATCATATATACAATTAATGAATTATGCCATTTATATGAGAGTGTTAAAAAAAGCAGTCGTATACATCGAATATTCACCATAGTCTTTAACACGTTTTAAAAAAAAACAAAAAAACAAAACAAAAACCCATTATTTTACGTACCGGATGTGATGAAAACAAGTGAAAAGCTCCCACTTCCTCTTTGTACACCGTCTACAGCACAAAAATACATGTAGTATCAAGATTATCGCGTTTACGAATAACATGCAACTAAATTACATGGAGTGTATCTATGATACATTGATTCAAAATATCAGTTACATTTATATTATGTATTTCACATCCTCGCATACCGTAGTTTCCTTATTTTACGCAAGTACTTAATATAGCAAAATGTCTCGTGTGCGTCAAATCGCGAGAACGTAAATTCGCGAGTGCTCTGTTGATCAAGAGTCTTTACATGTATTTTAGCAATGTTAAAACAAAAGCGAGTAATTTTAATTCGCGAGTGATGCTTCTCGCGAAATTACGCGATATTAAATTCCTCGCGTATATTTAGGAATTTACAACATACCCACGAGTAGATATAAAATGGCATTACCTCCAATAATTGGACCAGATAAAAATCCTATTCCACTCGTGAGCAATTCAATACCAAAAGCTGTGGATAATGATTTTATATCAATGATTTCTATAGTTATCGGTGTCAGAAGTGACCACACACCGCTAGAATATATACCAAGTATAACGGAATATAACATCTTTCCGGAAAAGGTAGTTCCGAGCAGTGGTAGAAATATTGTAAATAGCCCCAGTATCAAGTAAGATCCCATGTACAATATTTTACCATCTACATTAATGTCTGAAGCAGCTAGACCGGTAAGAATTCGAGATAGACACCCTGTGATTCCATAAACAGACATGAAAAGCGCGGCTTGCAGTGGTGTTGAACCTGTGCTCACATAATACTGCGGTAAAAATAACACGGATGTGTTGATACTAGCGCTCCAACAAAAAATGCTCACACAAAAACAACAGTAGGCTCCGTTTGAGGTAATTTTTCGAAGTTCTCGTAGGATCAGTTTCACTCTGTCTGAGATTGTGTTCGACACATCTCTTCTTTTCTTCTCTAGCGTGTGTGTTTTTATGCACATAGTAAACACACAAGTCTGCAGACTCACTGCCGACAAGAGAAGAAAAGTACCATTAATCCCATAGGTCGCCATCAGAAATTCTGTGAAGATAGGATATACCGTCACGCCGATTCCAGCCCCCGCCGCCACTACGCCCGTAGCAACACTTGGATTGTCGTGGAAATAAAAACCCGTGACCACAACACTGCCCGCATACATAAGAGACTGTCCAATACCTACAACGATAAAATTATTGCTGGAAAAAAAGCAGAAATATAAAAGTAAGAAGCGAAATACTTTTATGTACTAATTCACAACATGTATTGATTTGAATGACTTGCTACGATATTTGTGACGTTTTGGTTAATCACCTCCATCACATCATTATAAGTTCACTTCCTACATACAGTATAATTTATCATTCATATATCAATTCAGTATATTCTAGTGAATTCAAAATAAAAAGACCCAACAGAGTCTTCCACATCTGTTTCATACTTAAATATTTTATCTAACATAGATGTTAAAGGCAATCTAACTACTCAGCATTATAAGATGACCCCAGCTTCTCCATCGTCAACTTCGCATATAAATGTATGTAGCAATTCACATTATCATCTGCATATATATATATATATATATATATATATATATATATATCGATATGAGAGAGCGTTTTCTGTGTATGATTTTTAAATTGAGGTAACCTACTGTCAAATAAATTGATGTGAGTTACTGGGTTTCCAATAGTCCCGTTTGAAGTCAGCATTTGGTAAATTCAATGGTCATTATAATTTTATTTGCAAATATCACCTCTTGTTAGGCCAAATGCTGTCTGATGTGTTTCATGCCAGTTGCTAGGCCGATATTTACATAGCGGATCTGACTATAGATTACTCCGTTAACCTTATTAAGATATAGGGCTCAAGACGGATGTGACTGGTCGGCAGGGGATACTAATTCCTTTGATGTGTCCAGGAGTACATATTTTTCTCTACTCTTAATTTCGCATTCTTTATGGGATTTATTAGATTGATCCCTGTTCGTAATTTTCACTTTTCATTGATCACAATTCGTTATCTTGACTTGTTCATATCAACTTTCTTTTTCAATTTATCTGTTTATATCCTGTTTTCATAAGACACATTACCATTATGTATCACAATACCTGCAATAATCCCATAGCTTAAAATTACAAGCTCTATGTCGGACACGAAACTTGAAATCAGAAATCCGACAGAGCTAAGAAAAGAACCAAGGAAGATGGCCTTCTGACAGGACGTGGCATTTATAACCGCACTGGAAATGGGACCTATAATGTAGAGTGAAAAACAATTAATGGATTATGGTGTAATGTGGTTGAGGATATGGTAAAACTGAAAAGACATATATGTAGATATGAAATACGTGAATATTCATATGAGGTAATCGATACTTTAAATGTATTTTTGCAAACTTCAATCCTTGTACATGTATGACAAACAAAATTGATAACATTTTCGATTAGCTTCGTGTCATTTCATTTGATTCAAAACCTACATTTAAAACAACAGTATAAAATATGTTCTTCAACCAATGCGATCTATGGATGCGGAAAGTTATACAAAACTGCAATTTTCATTTAAACAAGAGGCCATTAGGCCACAACGCTTACTTGAGTCACCTTGACCCTGTTGTTCTTCAGAGGAGTTTTACCCTTTTTTCATCCCATGGTAGACATTGACCTCATATCATGATCCCAACCTAAGCCTATGGGGTTATGTTTACCAAACTTGAATCCACACAATATGGGGATACTTCTATATTAATATTACTAACATGGATTCGCGGTTATGGAGTGGAAGATATTTTTTTTTAATTCCAAAGTAGTGTCTTTTATATTCATGGATTTTCTCAAATTTGATCCCTAATTTTAGCTCCAACTTAACCCCAGAGTCCATGAAAATATTAAATTCAACCAAGTTAAGAATGTGTGTATAACAACATGATTTAGTGTAGTCCTGGTTTTCTTAATTCTTTTTATTTCTTGTAAAACTTTGAATCCCTATTGAAGACTACATCGGAATGCTTGCATATGAATATGACTAATCATGGCCAGTGGTTGTGATAAGAAAATTTTCAAAGATTTTTTTCATTCCAATGTCAATTTTCAATCCCCTATTGAGTCCCCCTCCCCGGGTCATGATTTGAAGATATTTCAATCTGTAGTACCTGGGAATGCTTGAAATTTGACTAGGCCCCGCCGTCATAAAACTTTGAGAATTCTCAAACAAATTCTGAACTCAACTCTTAAGAATTACTCAGCTAAGAATATTCTCAAATCGGCCGTCATAAATCGATTTGAGAATATTCTTAGCTGAGTAATTCTCAAGAGTTGAATTGAGAATTTTCTCTCGCAAGAACGTTTTCGCGGATTTTTTTTCAATGTTTGAAGAAGCCTAATGGAGCTCCTTTGTGAGAGGGACGTTAAACAATATACAATCAAAGGGTAAGAAACATATGCTTGGTAACAGGTAAATAAAATTTTTATTGTCTGCTATGTTATTGTTCATCGACTTGGCAATTTATCCTGAACAACGAAAAGAATCGGCGACATTATGAAGAGGATGTCGCTCTTATTGTTCAAGAAGTTAAATTGAGGCTACGTTTGCGTTGTTTGGGTCGTTTAGGGGAAGTATCAAAAGGCAAAGGTATGACACAATCGCGGACAAACTCAATTTGTAAGTAACATATAATGTAAAGTTTATAAAGGATTGTGAGAATAAGATTCATGAATCTATTTTTGGTCCGCTGTTCCTGTTACTTAATTAGGCTAATGCTCAACTATTGGTAAAATATTGATTAAATAAAACTGAATCAGGAGAATATTTAAACAAATTTCCTCATATACTGTCTTAAAATTTTGATCCCCTATTGTGTCCCCATCCTTCCCTCCGGGGTCATGATTTGATTTGAATAAACTGAAAACTACACTTACTATCTGATGAAGATTTGACTAATTATGGTCCTGCTGGTCTTAAACATTGCCCCCGTTGATTACCATGTAAAACCCCTACTCAGGCCTCTTTCTACACGTCAAGGCCATGATTAGATTGATTGATTGATGCTTTCCGCCATACTCAGCATTTTTTCAGTTATATGGTGGCGCCCAGTTTTTAATTGGTGGAAGAGAGAACACTGACACACTGTACCTGGGAAGAGACCACCGACCTACCGAAAGTAAACTGGGAAACTTTCTCACTTACCGGCGGGAGCGGGATTCGAACCCGCGCCGACAGAGGTGAGAGGCCGTGTGATTTTGAGCGCGAAGCTCTAACCACTAGACCACGGAGGCCATGATCAGAACAAACTTGAATCTGAATGTTTTCATACTAATATGACTAATCATGCCACTGTTACTATTGACCGAAAGATTCAAAGAGTGTTCCCTATAAATTCCTATATATAACTTCGTCCCCCTATTGTCGTCCCAACCTACCTATCGGAGCCATGATGTGAACAAACTTGAATCTACACTACCTGAGGATGCTTGCATATTAATATAACTAATCATGGCCCTTCTGTTCTTGAAAGAAGATATTCAAATTATTTCCTATATACCTCCGTGTAAATTCTTATCCCCTATTGTGACCCATCCTACTTAGGGGTCATGATTTGAACAATATTGAATTTCCATATATACTTTTTCTGGTCATGTGGTTCTGGAGAAGATGTTTAAAGGATACCACCATATTTTGACTACTTGTTAATCATCTCCTCTGATAAGGATGATACTTTTATTTGCCCCATACCCAAGGATGCTTTACAGCAAGTTTGGTTGAAATTAACTTTGGCCCTAGGCCTTTGATTCATGAGAAGTTAAAGTTTACGGACAGTCCACTGCATTTTTCTTTTTTCAAAAACAATATTAGAAAGCTAATAAAATTTCCCTCCTGAAGGGGATAGGTTGCAATTTGTTATTCTGATTACGGGTAAAACTTATCAAATATGAAAAACAAATTTTCTTACCAGCTAAACAAAGAAAACTTGAAAACAGAGCACCTGCCCAAGAGACAGCTACAGGAGACTCTTTGTATTTTTCTAGTAATCCAAGATGGATGATTCCTGCGGAATAGCCGAGACTCCCTCCAAGAAAACTGTTCATGGACGCCGCCAGCAGTACAGTTGTTCTGCGCATTTTCTGCTTAGTTTGGAATGGTGTCCTGCGTCCTCCTTATTCAGTCGTTTTGCTCCACATACCTGTGCTGTGTAATATGGAAAGTATAATGGTTTATAACTACCGTAGCATGTTCTCAAAGTTTGTACATAACGAGAAATTACCCCAACGGGACCAATCCCTAGCAAAGTTTGTACATAACAAGAAACTCATTTCTAGCAAACTTTGTACAAAACGAGAAATTACCCCAATGGGACTCGTTCCTAGCAAAGTTTGTACATAACAAAAAATTACCCCAATGGGACTCATTCCTAGCAAAGTTTGTATGTAACGAGAAACCTCCAATAGGGCTCATCCCTAACAACGTTTGTACATAACGAGAAAACCCGTTTCAAATTTTGAATATAAATAAAATTAGAAGATGTCACATTACAATTCCAGTGTGTTTCCCTAGAAATAGCTTAGAATACTTATATCAAAATTTTCTTGTTTAATCAATGAAGTGTGGTTTTGTCATTATATGCGCATGTTTGTCCATCTGTCTATCACAAAACCCTGTGTCGGTGATACTGCTTCCACCCTGTGTCGGTGATACCGCTTCCTTCATTGCTTGGGATGATTTGGTATTCTTACACATGTAGTACGCCACTGACAACATTTTTCACTACTGTAGATTCCTAAATATACGCGGGGAATTTAAAATCGCTTAATTTCGCGAACAGCATCACTCGCGAAATAAAATTACTCGCTTTTAATTTTCTGTCGCTAAAATGCATGCAAGAACTCTTGAGTAACAGACGACACGCAAATTCATATTCAAGTGATTTGGCATATATGAGTCATTTCGCCAAATTAAGTACTCGCGAAGTAAGGAATCTACAGTACCGGGTATCAAGGTCATAGTACAAAGATCAAGGTCACAGAGCATAAAACCTTTCTTCTGCTTGGATTGATATCATAATGTCGTAACCTAAACATGTGATATGATTTTCAATCAAGGACTTTCCAAGACCACAAATTGTTCAAAATAATTATCTCGATTACATGTTCGTATTACGTCCCTTCGAGAATATTTCACTCCTACTGAGACGTCATCAACAAGAAGGTGAGAATATTTCACTCCTACTGAGACGTCATCAACAAGAAGGTGAGAATATTTCACTCCTACTGAGACGTCATCAACAAGAAGGTGAGAATATTTCACTCCTACTGAGACGTCATCAACAAGAAGGTGAGAATATTTCACTCATACTGAGACGGTGAATTTCCACTTTAGATTTATACTAAAGACTCATGGCTGTACGTACCAATGAGGGTATCTTTAACCTGTTAAGGCCTGTCGCGACATAAGACCTCCGTTTTTAAGGTCATACCCAAAAGACCCATGATTCTCATTTCTAAATGCCGAACGATTGGCAAAGGTGCAATCACTACCTATGTTTGATGCGCCTGTGGCATAAGCGGGGCTCGAACTCACGACCTCCCGGTTACAAAGCAAATGGTTTTATTCTCGGGTCTTTCATTTGGATTGACCTCAGGTTAATTGCTTACAACCAACAACCTTGTCAATAACGTGATATCCTGAACCATATCTAACATTGTTAATGTACAAAATAAGAATACTGGCAATGCAATGAAACTTACCTAGAAGAGAGAAAAATGTTAACATTTGAAACAGACACGCTTCGCCATTCAACTAGTTCCAATTAGCGTTCAGAGACGTTCTTCCACTGTACACGGGAATCTGTTTAAGATAATGAGGAGAGGATATGCAATACACTCACACTTTATACATATGTTATATGTTAGCGCACGACTTTAAGGTCACCCATACCGCGTCCTTCCAATAAAAACAACGACAACAACGCAGACTGACCAACGGCATATGATTCGTTTAACTTATACGGAAAAATCGCACTTCACATCCTAGCGTTCTTCGGGGACTGTGAGGAAAATTTATACTTAGCTTCCATCTACATCGCATTTTGACGTCATTTTTGCTTCTTTTCTAGTTATACGGTTGTGGTAGATCGCTCCCTTCGTAACCGGGAGGTCTTGAATTCGAGCCCCACTTTTGCCATGGCCGCGTCAAACCTAAGACGTTAAAATAGGTAGTGATTGCTCCCTCGCCAAACGCTTGACATTTAGAAGTGAAAATCACGGGTCTTTCGGATAAGAACTTTAAAACGGATGTCCCGCGTCGCGATAGCCGTTGGCAAGAAAAAGAACCCTCACTGCTACGGCCCTGAGCGCTAAGCACGTGTCTAAAGTAGTACTTCGCCTACAGCTGGTGACATCGCAGTATGAGTGAAAAATTCTCCACGGGACGTAAAACAATCAATCAGTGTTTTCTAGAATGTCTTTTTATAACCATGATACATAGACCTTTCCATATTTATAACAAATGGAAAAAAAAAACATTGATCAATATTTCAAAAATAGAAATTCAAAGAAAAACTTTTAATATGTAATACCAAACATAACCTGATGCTTTACAAACGATAATCCGTAATCACCTCGAAAAAAAGACAAACACTCAAAATAAAACGGGGGAAGGAATACCTGATAATTTAACTCGCCTGAAGGAAAAGCTTATTTAGTACCCACTTTGATGAAAAGATAAAAAAAGAAAAGTGATCGATCTCATAACTCCTATAAAAACACAAAATTAAGAGTAGAGCAAACATGGACCCCTGAACATACCAGAGGTGGGATCAGGTGCCTAGGAGGAGTAAGCATCCCCTGTTTTCCCGTCATATCCGCTGTGAGCCCTATATCTTGATCAGGTAAACAGAGTAATCCGTAGCCAAAATCAGTGTGTAAAGAGCAACCTAAAATTGGTATGAAACAAGTCAGACAGCGATTGACCCATTGCATGTTGTATTGATAAATTCGATAGCTACTACCATAGAATTTGCGAAATGCTGATATGAATGACCCATACCAAAATGAGGTAGTTAATATAGTAGTAAACATTATATATTTCACTAATTTTCAATATATAAATCACTTTTGTACTTCTTACAACCAAATTCAGATATATATATATAGACCCATGCATCCATTTTTGTATCAAGTGTCCGTAAACGTATAGAGTTGTATGCTATCGATTTAACTAGAGATATACTTTTAACATACATGTATACAGAATAAAGTAGAATTCCGTACTTTGTAGACGAAAGTGCCTATCAAATGTCATCTGGCTCTCTGAAAGATGTCATCCATTTTAATAATGACCTTAATTTTTAGTTTAAATTTACAAATAATATAAGCAGGTTTGTGTTTCATGAAATTATTAATATCAAAGTACTGTGTGATTGTATATTGTCAAACATCCCTCTCGAGAATATTTCACTCATATGGAGACGTCACTATTGCCGATGAAGGGCTGCAAAATTTACACCCATGCTCGGCGCTTACGACCTTTGAGCAGGGAGGGATCTTTATCGTGACACACCTGCTATGACACGAAGCCTCGGTATCTGCGGTCTCATCCGAAGGACCGAGGCATTTAGTCGCATCTTACAACATGTAAGGGGTACTGAGGACCTATTCTAGCCCGGATCCCCACAGGAACCGTAAAGTACTGCGTTTGAGAAATGTCTACATTGTATGAATCCCAAACCCAACAGGATGCCCGTAAGATGAAAATGTTGAAGATGCTTGGTGACAGAGAACGCGAAGGGAAAATATAAAGACAAGTTAAGAGTATGATTTGGGGATTTTTCGTTTACATTTGAAATGCCCATTCATCTCCAGTGTAAGTGTGATGACAGACAAAAAATACCCATTCTCCAGTGTAAGTGTGATGACAGAAAATACCCATTCATCACCAGTGTAATTGTCATGATAGACAAAAATACCCATTCATCTCCAGTGTAAGTGTGATGACAGACAGAAAATACTCATTCTGCATATATTATTAAGTAGTATCGAGAGATATGTCTTCATGTAAAGCTTGAATGTACGTAACCAGGTCTGCATTGTATATAATTTTTGTTCATTTTATTTGCAACCTTAAAAGTAGGTTTAAATTGAATAAAAACGAGCATATTTCAACGAATTAAGATAAACATAAGCCCCACCACTTATTTACATTCTCAATTTATCCATCAAATGAATCAGATTTTTTTATCAATAGTAATTTTTGTGAAGACTTTGTTTTACAGGTATCCGTATTGCATTATGACAGAAAAAGTGAAGGTCATTTATAATGACAATACAGGTGAATTCTTGATACTACCACCTGAGAAAAACAGAAATATAATCACACCGGGTAATCACCTCCTACAACCGCGTCATAGGACCGAACAGATCACAACATGCACAGTACTTAGTTCCTGAGAAAAACAGAATTGAAATCACACCTGATTATCACCTCCTACAACCGCGTCACATACGTAACATCCTTTTCAACATGGCCTTCCATTTCTAAAGCAGATTTTTGTCGACATATTGATTAATGTTTATATCCACATGTGGAAACGGCCCATTGGAATACTATCGCATCACTAAGATTGGTACACCACATTCATAAATGGATGGAATTCCATTATGATTTTAATCTATTTTCTAATCGGTGCATTGTTGGTTTGAACATATTTTATTAATGAATTTGCTACACTCCATAATCCGAAAACTACGGAAGTCGATCAATGTCAGGTTGAATAATTCATATTTGAAACTGGCGACCGCCAATTTTTAGAATAATTGTACTGTTGAGTTATTACCGTGTATTTTTTTTTATATAAATGTTAGGTTAGTACATTACATATCAACATTTTCCCGTGCATACATCTCTGTCGCCATATTTATACTAATAATACACAAGCATTATAATTTTATATCCTGAACATTTGTGCGACTTTATAACAGCAAACTCGAAAAACGATAATGTTCTTAATGTGTAAAGCACGCATAATCATTGTCGTGGTAACTCAGTGGTTCGCTCAGCGTTCGCTTTGTAACCGGGAGGTCGTGAGTTCGAGTCCCCCTCGTGCCATGGTTCATTCTTGATTAATGAAAGGCGAAGATAACGAACAAAATCAATCTCATAACTCCTATAGCTACAAGCAACACAAAACAGAGAGCTGGACAAACACAGACCCCTGGCTATACCAGATGTGGGATCAGGTGGCTAGGAGGAGTAAACATCCCCTGTCGACCGGTCACACCCGCCGTGAACCCTATATCCTGATCAGGTAAACGGAGTTATCCGTAGTCATAATCAGTGTGCCAAGAACGGTCTAACAATCGGTGTGAAACACATCAGACAGCATTTGACCCAATGATAGGTTGTATTGACGAACTAGATCGTTATAACGACCATAGAATATGCGAAATGCTGACTTTAAACAAGACTGTTAAGACCCCTGTACCATCCACTTGTTTGTCAGTTGTCTGCCTCGATTTGAAAACTGGCCATAAACAGAACTCGAATCAGCTGAAAGATATAAACACCATTTCTCGGACATCTTCCGTTGGTCTTATTTGTATGGTGTATGCATTGTGCGTGCCTTCTTCACACGTGCTCGGAAAGAAGACGATGGCGTCTGCAAGTTTTGACATCGACTGTGGATATAGGAATAAAGACCTATAGTATTAAACTAAATTAATTATGACAGGTCATATCTAAAGCGCTAAAGGGTAGTTAGATATAATTGCTTGAAAATAATACGTTGTATGCTACAATGTAATAAAACTGTCACATGGTCAGCTCTCGATTCGTTTCGGGAAGAAAGTGTTTGAAAAGATCATGGTCAATTGAAACAACCATTTTTCGGTGTTGACATACGTGCGGGAATGTCTCTATATTCAAATACGACTTCTCGTCCTCAAGAAAAGATGTCCCAAGAGAAAAAAAAGTAAAAGGTTGGGAAGAAACAAAGCAGGGCTTATGAAATAGAAATTTTAAAAACGGTTGAGGTCATTTCATTTTAAACGGACTAGAGAATTTCCGTGCCGGGTAGAATTTAAAGAAACAGAAAATGTGTTTGAAAATGAAAGCATTGAATTGAATGACGAGACTAAAGCGTTTTTTTTTTTTAGACAATTAAGTACGTTTTAGTTCATGCAAACTTAATGTTTGTCATTTGAATTAAGTACATTTAGATATGGAGAACTATCAGTCTCTGGAAAGTTGGTCGGGGCTAGTGGATTTAAGGTCAGGTCTAGCAAAAATCATTTGAAGTAGCCCGACTGGTCTAGTGCTCAAAAAAGTAAATGTCAAACCTTGCTTTCATCTGCAAATTTTGTTGGAAAGTTCTATTTTCTTTTTATTGTTTCTTCTTCTTCTTTTTTCGTAACCTTTTTTGCATAGTTCGTAACTTAATCATTGTTTTGCTTTTAGCAATTATTTTTATTATTATCATTGTGGTTATAGGGAATGTAAACTGCTATTTATTTTTATTTTATATTATTATTATCATCTTCTTTGTCTTTTCAGTTATAACAGTTAATAGTGCTTCTTAACAATTGCTGTGGTTTAAATTTAGTGCTTAGATTTTATAGGCAAATGCTTTTGTTAGATTTGTATTTAATTCTTAACTTTTGAAAATATCTATTTATATAGTATGAGTATATGTTCTGTGATATTTAGCATTTTTATTTTGTATGTGATAGTCAGTTTAAGAGCTCTGTAGAGATCATGTTATTTATTCTGTATTGTACACAGTGCCGACTTTAAATAAAATTTACTTACTTACTAGAATCTAATACATGTATATAATTAGAGCATATTTACCTTTAAATGAAGTAGCGGTCGCCTGTTAAGTTAATTTTCTACCTTGGCACATACCGGCTTCCGCAGAAAACAAGTTTTGGTTACTCTACCGTGTATAGTAAAATTGGCAAATTGTCAACAACTTATGAATGTAGAAAAATTACTCATCCGTTGGAAGCACACGCATAATTATCTCAACAATCAACAGACTCTACAAATCACCCACCGACTCTAACATTGCGTAGTTTTTAAACATTCCGGCATGTACCTGTACGCAATGTAGCTCGCTACTGAAAGTTCTGGTTCCTATACGTTTTAGGATCTAAGTGGCTAAATCGATCACAACATGAAAATAAGTCAAATCTCAATTTAAAAGTCTTCCTTCTCTACACTTATGCAGTGTTTTCCCTAAGAACCGGCCGCCGGCCAAATTGACCGTTTCAAACGATTTTCTGGCCGGTTCAAATATTAAAAAAATCAAAAAATAATATGTTGTCAATTTCAGTGATGTTGATTTACACGATCGATCTTTGCAAAGAAAGTATGCGGAAGCAATTGGTTGACTATAAATATCTTTCATATTTCTTCCTTGTTTATGTTTTTATCGAGAGCTTTTTGAAACGGCGATTTTGATTGGACGATATTTTAAACTCTCACCTTGCGCGTGAGAAGCACATGGCAGTGAAAAATAACGAAGTGTCGAACGAATACATTAGGGCTGTTCCAGAAATGATCAAATGGGGGGGGGGGGGGTCGGGCGGCAAATGAATTTTTTTTTGTGTGGGTGGTCATATTTTTTCATATTTTATTTGGTCCGTGGTTGGACTGTTAAAAAAATATTTATTATGGGTAGTGGGTAGTTTCTATTGTTTTATTTTGTGCCACGTGGGTGTTGAGTTTTCAGAATATTTTTATTGTCGCTCTTGTCGTGCTGGTTACAAAACGTCGGAGGGAAAATTGAAAACGTGCTTTCGAAATGCTGCTTTCGAAATCTGAAATCGGAAGTAACAAAGAACTATTAGAGTTGTCGCTCTTTGCAGCGCATAACTTTCCATTACGACACTCTTCAAATTAGAGGCGCGTTTAGTAGGGTCCCTTTGGACGTGATGGCGGCGAACTCTGTTCTGTAGATTATTACAGTTTACAGTGCATCGATTTTGGGAATATTTTGAAACCAATAGGTATTCCGTTTTCTAATAAAAATAGGCAAACCTTAGTTGATTTATACGAGGGTACCGATGCGTTATATTTATCAGTCAGTGTGATGGTGATACAGAGGCCTCCGGGCGCGGGCTCCATTAGAAGACGAACGATTCGTGGATCGTTTGGACTCCCGATCTTTCCAACATTCCCGCCATAGATGCCTTTGATTGTTGATGTGACATCGTTTCTTCAGAACTACTGTGATACAATGTCGCACAGGCATTACCGCGTCATTGACTAGAATGTTTGTCCCGAAAACCTCGCGAGATTTGTACCGTTTTCATTTTTAAAAATATTTTTGTAGTGGGTCTGGTTAGTTTTTTGTTTTTTTTTAGATGGGTCATTGTAAAATGAGTTTATCAATTTGATGGGTCATGGGGTAATTTTTTATTTTTTTTATGGGTGCTTGGTATATACAAAAGGTGCCTCCCGACCCCCCCCCCCCCTCCCATGTATTTATTTCTGGAATAGCCCTTACATGATTTCTTCCAGTCAAAACATCGGAAAGGTGTGTATTTAACACCACTGTGACTAACTTGTCCGAGGTAAAAATGTTCAACCCTTTGGTATATATTTAAAAATGTAGGTTAAAAAGTGGCATATGAACAAGGGTCATTTTGCCCCCTGAAATGCCTCAGAATGCAGGATTTTGCGTCTAATTTTCCAAAATTTCATGGGGGGAATCCCCATACCCCCCCCCCCCCGGCCTGTTACAATTCTAAATGGGCCTGTTCAAATGAAATGAATGGAAAACACTGCTTATGAATGAATTTTGCTAATTTCAAAGTTGGACATCATAAGTCATTACATATATCATGCAATCATTTCCTACTTCAGATTGAAATTATTGTCATCTGTAGGAATAGAAAGAGGTTGTGTCGGGACCGGGAACCGAACCCGGGACCCCTGCATTACTAGTCAGGAATTCTAACCAATGAGCTGTACAAGCCAATATCCACAGTCCATATCACCCTAACCACTACATTTTCACCCCTCCTTAAATTGTCTCCTCGAAGACACACGACCCAATCCAAATTTGTTTGCCCTTGGCAGGACCTTTAATTAAATATCAGGTGAATTAAGATTTACATATACATGTATTTAAAATATTCAAATTAAACGACTTGAACTTGTGTGTGAACATAACCGCAGGTCTGTAGCTCTCTGATGTATTCACACCTCCTCCCACTCACCCAGAGAGCTGCAGCTAGTATTCACACCTCCTCCCACCCACCCAGAGAGCTACAGCTAGTATTCACACCTCCCCCCACCCACCCAGAGAGCTGCAGCCAGTATTCACACCTCCACCCAGCCACCCAGAGAGCTGCAGCTAGTATTCACACCTCCTCCCACCCACCCAGAGAGCTGCAGCAAGTATTCACACCTCCTCCCACCCACCCAGAGAGCTGCAGCTAGTATTCACACCTCCTCCCACCTACCTAGAGAGCTGCATCTAGTATGAACCCTCCTCCCACCCAGAGAGCTGCAGCTAGTATTCACACCTCCTCCCACCTACCTAGAGAGCTGCATCTAGTATGAACCCTCCTCCCACCCAGAGAGCTGCAGCCAGTATTCACACCTCCCCCCAGCCACCTAAAGAGCTGCAGCCAGTATTCACACCTCCTCCCACCCACCCAGAGAGCTGCAGCTAGTATGAACCCTCCTCCCACCCAGAGAGCTGCAGCTAGTATTCACACCTCCTTCCACCCACCCAGAGAGCTGCAGCTAGTATTCACACCTTCCACCCACCCAGAGAGCTGCAGCTAGTATTCACAGCTCCTCCCACCCACCCACCCAGAGAGCTGCAGCTAGTATTCACACCTCCCACTCAACCAGAGAGCTGCAGCTAGTATTTACACCTCCTCCCACCCACCCAGAGAGCTGCAGCTAGTATTTACACCTCCTCCCACCCACCCAGAGAGCTGCAGCTAGTATTTACACCTCCCACCCACCCAGAGAGCTGCAGCTAGTATGAAACTCCCTCTCACTCAGAGATCTATAGTTCTGCAACTAGTATGAGCATAAATTTTTCAATAAATGACAAAACCTTATTTATTTCAAAGGGATAAATTGTGCTATTTCCATAAGAGTCATTTTGTTGTTTAACGCATCCTACTGGGATTTGCTCTACACTGGCTTGAACAACATTTGTATACAAGTGACAATCACTGCTGTTGTTAAGCAAAGATTACAATATTAATTCATACAATAATTACATTCTAATATTGATCATAGTTCTTCTTAAAGTGTTGTGGGTATACTTTTTAAATTGAACTTCGAATGTGAAAAGTACTTCGGTGTATTGTCGCTTAAATTACGAAAAATCTTTGTCAAAAATCGCCGTCTACAAGTTGAGCTGGGAAGGTTGATTTAATTTAAACAATATTTCATTCACAAATAAGTATATAAGATCACAGCAGGCATATCCCACATCGAGGTCACAATGAATCAAACACACTGGGAAGATGGTCTGGTTTTCCGCTTAATGAATAGTTGTGTACAACGTCTAATTCAACAAAAATAGCAGACGAATTTCATCATCATTCAAAATATAATTATGTAAACAGATATTAAAATTACTGATGTCGAAACCAGATGTTAAGTTATTAAAAAAAAAAAGCTTTATATGTTTATTATAAAGATTTATGAATTAGACTGACTTCCAAGATTTTGATGATTAGCTATTGTTGTTTTGTTTTTTATATACACTAAATGAGGACCCAAAAGTAAAAACATAATTTTTCAATGAAGCCATAACATACCTTTTTTTCATCAGTAATGGGAGTATTGACTTCCTCAATGAGCACCAAAAGAATCCAATTTTTTTATTTTGTACTATGATGAATTGCAAAATAGATCCCAATCCTCTTCAATCACGAAGGATATTACATGTATACACAATCTATTAAAAGCAGTAATGTAACACAGTGCAATTCTATTTCCTGATTTACACAACTTTGAGGCAGTTGTACGGAAGCGTGCTATTCCCCAATACGAAACGTCCCTGTTGACAATGTACACGACTACAGCAGTTAGACTACTAGTAGAGATGACGATTTCTAATAATCCGTTCTCCTTTGTTACCCGTATCGGTCATGCATCACATGTGGGGGGGGGGGGGGGGGGGTGTCACTGCGCTTACATATTCTTTAAAAATTTTGCACAGCTAACTAGTGACATTTAAAGATGGCTTTCATCTGGAAATCAGCTCTACATGTAACTACGTAGTGTCGGATAAATAAACATGTTTGCTTATGTGAGGGAATGCAAATAAATAATTGGGAAGGACAAAAACATGCATATGGCCATCCGTTAGACCCCTAACTCTTCACAGCAAGGATTGCAACAACAGCTCTCATGTCTTGTAGATCCTTTTAGTTTACTGAACACCATTTTTACTATAAACTTGGGAGCGGAGGTTCAGTTTATTTCGCCTTCTTGGACACGCAAATATTGTTTGACACTGTCCGGAGACATCACTTTAAAGGGACATGGACACGATTTGAGCTGAAAGTTTTCAAATTTCATTTTTTTTTTTCATTTCTAATGTTTAGAATGCTTAACTAAGGTATTTCTAATGGTCATTTGAGTGTCAGTTGTCAAGGTATGTAGGAGATACAGAGCTCACAATTCTTTGTTATGTAAACAAGGCTCGTGCCATGTTTTTGTTTACATAGGTTGAATATACTAGTAAAAAATTCGTTTAAAGCAGGGTTTTTTTAATTTAAAAGTTAATTCTGAACACAATTAAACAGTTTCTCAAGTTCATTTATCACTCACACGATCCATCGGCGGTACATGAGGTACAATAAATGATAAAAGACAATGGTAAGTTGTCTTAATTAATCGTGATTACACAAAAACTACTAATGATGAAAAAGAAAATACAAGAGATATGCATACTCTAGCTACAAACAAAGGAAAAGAAAAAGTAAGAGTTATGGAGGACAGACTGCATCATAAATTCTAGTTACGAAGAGCCAGAGATCTCTCAACGATTTTAAACTTGAGATTGACATTGTCTCACTAAACTTAAGTATATTTGGTTTATTACAAAATCTTGGATGTAAAACCTTTTTCTTGATACTAGCTAATGATGTGCATTCTAAAATAAAGTGGAACTCACCTGCTATTTTACCTGAGTTACATAATGTACAAAGTCTTTCATTAAGTGAAATATTTGACTAACTACCAGTCTCAACAGGAAGTTGGTGGTTTGTAGTTCTAAATTTTACCAGAATTTTCCTAAATTTATTTGTTAAAATACTCAGATATTTTTCACATCCAAAATTAGACTTGGAATTTTATAAATTTGACCTTTTGATGAGCTGTTTATATCACTATACCATTTTTTGTATGAATTAGTCACTTA
This sequence comes from Ostrea edulis, assembly GCF_947568905.1. Classification (NCBI taxonomy): domain Eukaryota; kingdom Metazoa; phylum Mollusca; class Bivalvia; order Ostreida; family Ostreidae; genus Ostrea; species Ostrea edulis. Next base: position 74,216,096 of record NC_079168.1, read on the forward strand.
ATCGTTGTTTTAGAGCTGCAACAGCCCACTTCCTATCAATGAAATTTTGCTCATACCAAATACTTGAAAAACTTGAAGATGTTAATATTTTGTATATAAAATCTATCCATGAATTTTTCAAACCTGCTTGGGAATATTGCGAATATAAATATTCATATAATATGCGAATAATTTTGTTTTCCGAACAAGTAAGTAATGTTATCCAGGAGGAAAGTGTTTGGCGCATCTCATCTTGGTTTAAACTTTCTATCAAGCAATCTATATGTAAACAAGAACATGGCACGGGCCTTGTATACATACAAAGAATTGTGCGTGCTGTATCTCACTTGTACTTATAACTCAACAACTGCTATTCAAATTTAGGCTGACCATTAGAATACTTTAGTTAAGCATTGTAAATAGTAAAAATGGAAAAATAAAATGCCCCTTTAAATCAACCAACATCATAGATCTTGTTGTGTCTGTACAACTGAGGACTCGAATATACGCAATTTCCGAGTTGCCCAATAGTTCTTTCCCTTTGTGGAACTCTTATGCGCAGTAAGACACTAAACATACTATCGTCCACACGCGGTGGGTACAATTGCTTATCGCTGCCTTCATATATTGCCTAAAGGCCGATTATCAGACATTATGCAACCACCCAAACTGCAGGGACACACAATATTAGTAAGTTTATTAGTATTTGATAATAAAATAGCTCAAACAAAAATCGATAATCACCATTTTTCTTTGATTAAAATATCACTCGTGCAGAGGAGGAAATAAAAAATAATTTCATATTTAATTTGATGACCTAATTCAAACAAATATTGTTCTTGATATGGTCAGTTTAATGTATACCAACGGCTGATATAAACAAAATTTACACTTTCATTACTTTTATCCGTATTTACATAGCTATAGTGTATGTATACATCTTGTACCCACTCAAGCGTTAAACAGAACACTGAACGTACCTCCATCACACAAGAGCTGATATCTCGGAAGCTGCGTATTGACGAGTCTTACACTTGCACTTTTTATCCTATTACAGGAAGTCAAATGAGCTGTGAGAAAGTGAAAGTAGTGAACAATCACATGAGTGATCAATCTCAAATACCATAAAGAAGTAGGGCAAACACGGACCCCAGGCAACACTGAGAAGGGATCAGATGCCCGAGGCTAGGAGTTTTTTTTTTATAAGCAGCCCCTGTTCATCGGTCACACAGGGTCTGTCGTGAGCCCTATATACATTGTATCGATCAAGTAAACGGAATAATCCGTAGTCAAAATCAGTACTAGCATGTAAAGAACAGCCTAACACCCCAGACAGCACTCTACATAATGACAGGCCGTATTTGCAAATTAGATCAATATAAAGATCATAATATTTGCGAAACGCCGACTTTAAACAAGACTGTTGAAATCCCTGTATCATCAATCCCGTGGGAATTCGGGTTAGAATACGTCTTCAGCACCCCTTGCTTGCAGAAAGAAGAGACTGAATGGGGCGATTCTTTGGATGATATCGCTAAACCGAAGTCCTGTGTCACAGCAGGCGTGACACGATAAAGGTCCCTCCCTGCTTAAAGGCCGTAAGCGACGAGCATAGGCCTAAATTTTGCAATCTTTCACCGGCGAATGAATGAAAAATTCTCAAAAGAGAGGTTAAATAATATACAATGTACAATCAATTTATTTGTCATAAGCCTGCCTCGATTAATAAATTATCATACGCAGAGCATCCTTTCGCGTATCAAATCAGTTAAGAGACATAACTACTATATTATGTATATGCAGGTGATAATGAAATACTGAGTATTGCTGTTTAAAACTGGGGAATTGATGATGGAGAAGCCTAGGTGATCCCTTTCGTCATAACGTTGAATTGTCAGTTTGCCGTTAACGTCTATGTTCAATAAAATATCCAAATATGAAGCAGATATAGAAGATTATGTTGTGTCTTTAATTTCGAGCTCACTGGGATATATCGAATCGTCATATGAAGGTTTGCACAAGCATTATCAATACAGTTGACTCGTAAATACAGTGATGTCACGGTCTTCGATTTCTGAAAGTTTTTAATATCTCGAAGTGTAAACAGTTTCGACTTTTTTCTCCATATAACCAATCAAATTTACACTCGATTCCTCTATCTCCCAAAGTTCTCTATCTTGTAAACAGTTTCGACTTTTTTCTCCATATAACCAATCAAATTTACACTCGATTCCTCTATCTCCCAAAGTTCTCTATCTCTCGCAGTGAAATTGCATTGCTTTTCTCTCTAGATCTCTTGAACTTGTGGTAGCATGTACACTTCACCAACCAAGGGTATAATTGTTTTCATTTGCACCTTACATCGATAACGATAAATACCAGGGTAGTTTGGTTTGATTGATTGTTTGCTTTACGTCCCGTCGAGAATTTTTTCACTCATATTGAGACATCACCAGCTGTTGGTGAAGTTCACAAATCAATATCTATGCTAAGCACTCACTGCCGCTCAGGGCCGCAGCAGTGAGTGTTCTTTAAAGTGCCAACGCTTGCAGCTACACGGGACCTGTGTTTCTAAGGTCATATTCAAAAGACCCGTGATTCTCACTTCTAAATGCCGACTTTTTGGTGAAGGAGCAAGCACTACCTATGTTAACGGCTTAGTTTTGACGCGGCCATGGCCTGAGTGGGTCTAAATACCATGGCCTCCCGGTCAATAATTCAGAAAACATCACGAACGCTCTACCACTGAGCTACCGCGACCAGTCTTGTGATAGCTTGACTTTGTTACTTATGTGTTTGTTACAATCGCATGTGTAACAGGCTAGCTTAAAGGGCCTTTTAATTTCAATGTGTCGGCATTACCCATAATTCTGTTTACATGCTGTCAGTCGTTATGCATAGCTACTGCGCGATTCCCGGGTGTGCCGTCGTGGAACGAGACGCACCTTTCTATAAGTTTGAGACTTTTGGGTAGTTTTACTCAACTATTTGATAACTCGGGCACGGAAAAAAGACCGTGCGTTGTGACTTGGTGGCAGCTTCATGCAAATCTACTCCTGAAGTATGTTCAAAGAGATTAGAAGTGCTGTGGTGCGTTTTCAGCATGTGCTGTATTGTTGATAGACTTTGACTGTGAGGAAACAGATGACAGCAAAGCACCAATCCCATTGCAACCGGTTGTACAAACAGAAACTTACAGGGATGTCAATAGTTCACAAAACGTCACTTATACAGCGATAAAATCTCTCCGAGAGTCATTTGATGATGTTCTGACTGATATACCCGAGACTACAAACTTGGTGGAACACAAAATTGCGCTGATGACTAGTGAACCTGTTAGAGTTAAGTAGAATCCACTTCTTTTCCACACAGAGAAAACAATTACTGAATTATTCGTTGAAGAAGTTGACAAAATGCTTCAATTAAGGGTTATTGAACCTTCTGCACTAGTAGTAATAGCACGAAAGAAAGATGGAACAAACAGACTTTGCGTGGATTGAAGAAGACTGAACAATATAACGCTGTTCAATTCTGAACCAATGCCAAATCCAGAAAGTATTGTAAGCTCCCCAAAGGATGGCGAGATAGATGTGGGGACTACAAAATAGTAGAACTCAAATTCAGGTCAGGTACTAAGTACTGTGGCTCTCAGGTACTGTTAATGAACTCTCCAACCAAAGGAGTCTCTGGTTTGATATAATATGACTATAGGTGAAGGTAATTAATGTTTTAATTCAATACATGTGATTTCATTCAATGGACAGGTGATAACACAAATAGTGAAATACTCTCATATGATCTAAGACGTCTGCCGTACAGGTTTAAGTGCAAAAAGGGAAATTATATTTGTTGATATAAAGTAAAACAGGTGTCCATTGAGTTGGGAGATAAATGTCTTATCAAACTTCTAACCTAATCTTGAAATCTGGATCGTATCCGATGAGAGAAGTTTGAACGTTGGCGCCAATACAACTTGCAATTATCTGAAATCTATGTCGCTTGAGCTGTATATATAGGTTTATGAAATATAACACGTGATGGGGCTTAACCAATAGAATTACTGTACGGAGACCTCCAACCAATCACGGCACTGTACTGTACCGTACAAACATAATATCGCCAAACAGTGTCAAACAAAGCTGCCGTACAAAATGATAAACAACGTGAGAAAGTGTTATAAAATCAAAATTGGTGATGGATTTAAACTAGGAGATAATTCTGGAAGTAGTCATGCACTGTAAGTAAACATTTATGACTGTAAACATTCGCATTACGTTAAACAAAATATTAATCGTCGAGCAGACGATGTTGTCACCGTACAAATGAGCAACTGTATTCTAATACAATTTCAGGTAAGATTTTCCGCTAAAAACATCAATAAAATAAATCTACACAACAGCTTTGTAATATTTATGAACGATTTACATAGTAATATAACCGTAAAGTGAAACACGTTCTTAAAAACGAAACAGTGCATACATGTGAGAAAGATGGCGGACATTACGTATACAAAGTACTGTCCCAATAAACTTCACGCAGGAATAAATAATCAGGGCATCTTTCCAAATACAAAAACGATGCTTAAAATACATGTAATGTACACTGAATTGAAAGGTATGTATCTTAACCTACATGAAATAGATTAAGTACAAAAATACAACATGCTTCGTGTTGTTACGGAGACACAAACTCGTATTTATGAAATATGTAGCAACCATTATTATATTTATATAAAATCCACCCACAATTATTCCCAATTGATTTACAACATTGAAATACTGCCAGATCCTTACAGTATTTTCGCAAAGATGTCGGGAAAGAAATTTGTATCCAAGTGATATTGGCTAGTGCCCATGGACCAACAAAGTAAGCATCTCACAGCGTTCACAACCCCATGTGGATTATTCCAATTCACGACCATGCCATAGGGTTAGTGAATGCACCTGCCACATTTAGCAGATTAATGAGAAAGCTGTTCCGTGAAATGGACGATGTGAACAACTTCATCGATGACATAATAGGAAGAACATATTAAAGTTCAGATAGAATTGTTCACTCGTTTACGCAATGCAGAAATGACCGCTAGACCACTGAAATGCGTTATCCCAAACCCAGTAAGAGATTGTCTTGGACATGTCGTTGGTAAACTGATTCGATATGCAAGAGCTTATTCTGTGTATGATCAGTTTTTAAATCGAGGTGGGCTACTCACAAACAAGTTGATGGTGCATGTATTCAACAGTCTCGTTTAAAGTCAACATTTCGTAAATTCTATGGTTAAAACAATCTACTTTGCCAATACAACCTATCATTGGTTCAAATGGTGTCTGACTTGTTTCATACTGATTGTTAGACCGTTCTTGGTGCACTAATTTTGACTACGGATAACTCCGTTTACCTGATTAAGATAAAAGACTCGCGGCGGGTGTGACCGGTCGAAAGGGGTTGCTTACTTCTCCCTAGGCACCTGATCCCACCTCTGGTATATCCAGGGGTCCGTGTTTGTCCCACTCTCTATTTTGTATTGCTTATAGGAGTTAAGAGGTTGATCACTGTTATCTTCACCTTCTACATGCCACATAGGAATACGGGCGATATCATGGAACTTGACCGTTCATTACTGCAGTTCTTAGATACTTTAAACCCTAAAACACACTCGTTGTCGGTGATTTTAACTGATCTGACATTAATTGGAAAAACTTGCATGTGAAGGAAGAAGCTCCCGACAAGGCAAAAGTTCAACAGGCCTTAATAGTCACGGCATCTGCTAACCTCAGCCAGATACACGAATCACCGACTAGAGAAAGTAACATACTCGACTTGATGTTTACCAGGGTTGTTCGATATCTAACGTGTAGTGTACGATAACTCAAAAGGACTCGACTCAAATAGTGAAATGAACATTACATCTCTTCAAAGTATTCTCCGCGGTTTAAAATCTCCGAATCCATTTCTGAAATACGTCACGATACGCTGATTTGGGTAGACCTCTGAGGCACTGACTGATGGCTGGGCCAAAGGCTTGTCGTGACTTGTAATGACAACCAGATAAGAACTTTTTAAGTTTTGGAAAAAGGAAAAAGTCGCATGGGGCTAGATATGGAGAGTATGTTGGGTGTGGCAAGATGGTAACCTTCTCCGACTTCAAAAATTGCTTCACAAGCTCAGATGTATGTGATGGAGCATTATCATGAAGTAGACGAACATGCCTAAATCCTGACACAGGGCGTCGTTTATGATAATATTTATTGAGCTTTTTTAGTATAACATCTCGGTAATACCAACCTGTAACACTTTTACCCTTCGGCACCGGAATTTGTACAGCTTTACCATCACATGAGAAGAATATGCAATAAAGAACCTTCTTTGTGTTTATAGTTCTTTTGGCAACTACAGGCCGTGTTTAGTTAGCCATAATTTGTTTCCAATTTTTTCTTACTGGTTCGAAATAGTGAATCCATGTTTCGTCACCAGTAACAATGTTTGCAAATTGTATTTGATTGAATTGCTTAGCGGTTTGTACTCGTACCCGTTTTTGGTCATCTGTCAATATATGCGGTATCAATTTGGCAGAAATCTTTTGTACATTCAAAATACGCTTCAAAATGAAATGCACCCTCGATAGCGATATGCCAACAGCTTTGGCAATATCACGAATCATGTATCTGTCATTACTCTCAATTATTGCCCTGACTTTTGAGACATTTGCCTTGCCTGTTAGTCACAGGTTCGCCAGATTTTGCTTCATCTTTGACGGACTCTGGCAGTCAGAAATTTCTTTCTCCACCTACGAACTGTCTCATAAGATATCTTATCAGACCCATAAAATCCCCCCGATTCAGTAAAAATCTGCATTACCGTATGACCGAGTTTTGTGCGAACTTTTTTTTTTTATATATATATATATATAAGCTCTAATTTCTTCAATATTCTCTATCCGTTTCCCAACCATTTTTACAACAGAGGTCAAGGACTGGCTCTATTGACATGGCTATAAGTTTAAAACTATGTGGAGCTGAAGGCTCGTGTTTATACCGTGGAAAGGTATTGAATAGAGCTATTCAACAGTATCATCATCCACGAAATCGTGCAAAGTGTTATCGGCCTGTGGTACAATACACATCACATATCGAACAACCCTCGTACTTCAAACCCAACTCTCGTGAAATTATTCATCACTACCAGGCCTATCAGACCATGAGGCCTTCATCACAGATATTGATATCAAATCAGTTTACAGCCAACAGCAGCGAAGTAGGATCTATAAATATTCAAAAGCTAACTATGATCAACTGAAGCTGGACTGTGCAAAAACCTCGTCAGAGACCAGGGACAAAGCCAATAGTGGTGCAGCCATCGACGAAACGTGGTAAACATTTTGTAATTTAAACAATATTTATTCAAATAATTTGATGGGATTGGATAGTAAACATTCAAGAACGGCCGGCGACGATTTCACCCCATATCGTCGCCTGGCATCCCAAATCGTCACACTTAGCACAATCAGGCCTCCATACAGCGCGAACAGCCCCTCCGCTTCCAGTCCCAGACTCACAGGTCTCTCACTGAACAACGATACTGGGTAACGCCGACTTCAAACCAATGCCAACACTAGGCCCACAAAATAATTGCCGAGTCCACCACGTGGAACACCCATGTACAGCGCTGTTTCACGTGTTCTGATTCCCACGCCGAGCACCTACTGAAACGTTGAGAGTACTGCCTGATATGGCCCAGATAGCTTCTTAAACCCTCTCTACACTGAAATAGCAATTACTTAACCTAAAACCTATACAGAAAGCGACTTGGTTAACAACATTTGAAAACACAATACACGAGAAAATTAATCCGAAACCTCGCAAATATTTCACACAAAAATATCTTACCGGCTGGAGAAAACTAATCCCCACACATTAGAATGTTTGTCTCCCTGGCTACCCATTACCCAGACTAACTTCTGGAATTCGCCAAGAAAAGACCCCTGCTGGACAGCATGAAAACGTGGTCGCACCGTCGCACGCCTGACAAACAGCCGCAACTCTCTGACTGACCAAACCGGTATACTAAATATAGTGAAGCGGTTGAGAGTTATTCCCCTTTGCAGTATTTTGTAAATCAAGAAATCATTGTATATAATTTAATTAACGTGTTAATTGATTAAAAGAAATTACAAGAATGAATGTTGTATGTATATAAATAAGATGAAAATGAATGTTTGGTTCAGATGAGCAAAGTAAGCTCAAAAATCGGATTCTTGCCTATAGAAAATTATGCTTATTGACGTAAAGATTATTTATATTGGAAAAAGGCCGGGGTGCTAGTGTGAATTGATGTGTTCAACTTGCATGACGACGAATTGTTGTCGGGCTTAATTACAAACTAGAGACAATAGTCGTGAGAGTCAGAACTAGTGTAAGTAGTTATCGTAGGTATACTACAGTTTGACAAGTGCGAGTGACCAAGTGATCACAGAGAGCCAAGTTGACTACGGGTCGTGTGGCTATACTAGTGTTTGCATAAGCCAAGTGGCAAGTGCGGGTGACCAAGTGGCAAGTGACCAAGTGATCACAGAGAGCCAAGTTGACTACGGGTCGTGTGGCTATACTAGTGTTTGCATAAGCCAAGTGGCAAGTGCGGGTGACCAAGTGGCAAGTGACCAAGTGATCACAGAGAGCCAAGTTGACTACGGGTCGTGTGGCCATACATTGTTTGCATAAGCCAAGTGGCAAGTGCGGGTGACCAAGTGGCAAGCTACCAAGTGGCAAGTGCGGGTGACCAAGTGGCAAGCTACCAAGTGACAAGCTGCCAAGTGGTGTGAGTAAGCCAAGTGGCAAGCTGCCAAGTGGTGTGGGTAGCCAAGAGGCAGCACCTTGATTAAAATAGGCATAAGTGAGTTCTCTTTGTTAATTATAGCACTAGGCAAGTGACACAAGCATATCTGTATATAAGAATTTGTTTTACACTAGACAAGTGTCCATTATCTGTATATTTTGCATTCGTTATTATCCTTATAAGACTTGGGCAAACCAAGTACGATCCCAAGGAGATCGCTCGGGTCTCGCACGTTACAAAATTTGGTGGCAGCGGCGGGATCTTACAGGACGTAATGAGTGCAACGGGGAAAGACCACATTGCTATGGACGCAAGTTTGCGTGCAACGTTGGATAGGATGGAGGAGAAATTGAAGCAATATCGTCTTGACAGCTCCACTCCAAAGAGTGATAAATATCATGATACAAAAAGTCAAGACAATTTGACGCATGGATCTTATGAGTTGTACCGACGAGAAATGTTGCCAAGATACATCATTTTCGTTTACAGACCACAATGCACAGGAAGATGCAAATTACGAAAGGTATGACCAAAGAGGCAGGTCTCAATATGCTCATGCCAGTGGAGGGGCGCGACCGAAGGTACACTTTACTGACGAGCAACGGGGTAAAGGAAAAGAGGGTAGTGACTGGCTGAAAAGCAATCTGTCCTTTGGGGTTAGTGATCGTCAGAAGTCTTCTGAACCAGTTGTTCCTAAAGACCATAGAAGTGCATCATTCCGGACAGAGATGCCTAGAGCAGATAGAGACAGTAAAATTGCCATCAAGCCAGCAACATACGATGGCTCAAGCTCTTGGCTTGATTACAAGTGCCATTTTGAAGCCTGTGCCAATGTCAATGGTTGGGACGAGGAGAAAAAGGGATTGTTCCTTGCTTTGTCACTGCGTGGACAAGCTCAAGCTGTATTTGGTGACATGCCAAGTGACAGAGGACAGCATTACGGAGCCCTTGTTAGATCCCTGCAAGAAAGATTCTCTCCTCCTAACCAGACTGATTTATACAGGGTGCAGCTGAAAGAAAGACGACAAAAGGCGACAGAGACATTGTCGGAGCTAGGCCAAGCCATTCGACGCCTTACAAACTTAGCGTATCCAACGGCGCCTGGTGAAGTCAGAGAAACACTTGCAAAGGATCATTTCATAGATGCACTGATAGATTCCGATATTCGTATTCGAATCAAACAGTCACGACCAGCAAACCTGAATGAATCTATAAGTCTCGCAGTAGAGCTAGAGGCATATAACAGAGTCGAAAGAAGGGAAAGAGAGCTAAAGGGACATTTAAGATCAGCTGTGGTAGAAGAGCAACCTGAAACAGTTGCAAGCAGCAGACTTGAGGGCTGGATGAAGTGTATGGAAGATAGTATGAAAAGCCTAGCAGAAGAGCTGAAGGAACTAAAGACATCGAGGCAACGAGAGAATAACAGGTGGCACAAGAACAGTGGTAAGAAAGCAGATAGATCAAGACAAGAAATCATATGCTATGAATGTGACAAACCAGGGCACATCAAGCGCAACTGTCCTACGTTGAGAAATAAGCCTAAACAGAAATATGATAAAACTGATGACTGCAAGTCGAAGACTCACCCAGATGACAAAGGACCAAGTAAAGGTCCCCAAGTGTCTGTTGGACTCGGATCTTCAATTGAAGAATGTGGGTTGTACGTCAGTGTCAATATCCAGGGTGAGAGGACAAAAGTTTTGGTTGACACCGGGGCTACTGTTACTCTCGTGTCGGCAAGATTGTACGAGAGATTGTCAGAGACTGTTAGACCAAACCTACAGACGGTAAAGCAGACCATTGTGTCTGCCAATGGTACTCCACTGTCTGTCAGAGGGAAGGCGGAGTTTAACTTCACTATTGACAAAAAGACCTACCACAACGAAGCTGTTGTGACCGACATCAAGGTAGATGGCATTTTAGGTCTTGACTTCCTAAAGGCAAACAGCTGTACAATAGACATGAGCAATGAGGTGCTGAGCATTAACGGAAAGGATATCATTATGTCAATAGAGGGGACACTAGGCTGTTTCCGCGTTACAACAGTAGGGACTGTGAGTATTCCCCCAAGAAGCGAGGTCATTATCCAAGGGAAAGTATGTGTGCCAGATGGATTAAATCTGCCAAGATGCGATAGTATAGTAGAGCCAGTATGCAAGGAGACTATGAAAGCAGGTGCATTGACAGCAAGGACGATTGTGTGTCCACGGGAAACAGTTCCAGTAAGGTTGATGAACGTCAGTGAGGAATCCAAGGTGTTGCATACAGGGACAGTTGTAGGACAGCTGACAGAAATTGGAGAAGTACAGAAGAAGGCTCTGTATGACGACATATTACCACCCAAAGAGCTACGTAAGGACCTTGCCGATTTACTCAGAAAATCGGAAAGCGGGTTGACTTCAGAACAGAGACAGAAGGCGAAAGAGTTTCTCTTTAAATATGCAAGCCTGTTTGCAGAGAATAACTTTGACTTTGGCCGAACTGGGATAGTCAAACACCATATTGAGACAGGTGACAGCAGACCCATTAAACAACAACCAAGGAGAGTACCAGCCCATTTGATGAACGAGGTTGATAAGAACCTAGATGACATGTTGGAGAAAGGTGTTATTCAACCTTCAAGTAGTCCGTGGTCATCACCAATAGTATTAGTCAAGAAGAAAGACGGGACTCATAGGTTTTGTGTAGACTACCGGCGACTGAATAGTTGTACATTGCAAGACGCATATCCTCTCCCGAGGATTGACGAGTCCCTTGACCAGTTGTCGGGTTCCACTTGGTTTTCTACACTTGACCTCTGCTCCGGATACTGGCAAGTGGAGATGGCACCAGCTGACAAGCCAAAGACTGCATTCTCCACAAGGCGAGGGCTCTTTGAATTTAATGTCATGCCCTTTGGTTTAAGTTGTGCGCCAGCAACATTTGAGCGCCTGATGGAGAGCGTTCTTCTAGGGCTACAATGGGACATATGTTTAGTTAGCTGCAATAATGTAGCCCTCTCTGATTTTTTTTTTTTTTTTTTTAGGGAGAGGGCTACAACTCCTTAGGATCTCCGTAATGGTGCAAATGCGGGAGTGATTCACTCCCGCAACATTTGCGCTCATTCTAAACATTTCCTGACTTTCTTTACGTAAATAAAATGATATTCTATGTTTCTTAGTCAATATATAAATTTACAACCTGCAACTTTAGATTTGTGAGGCTCTATTCTACCGTTTTCAACAATTTCGATAAATCCCAGTTTCTCGATTCATATTTATGCGCCATGTTTGATGTACTGAAGTTTCAAGTTCCGGTTGTCAAGTCATTTGCATATGCCATATAAGGTGGTATTTACATCAATGGACAAGTATGGAGGCGAAAGCTATTTCGTCGGTATTGAGAAGGTTTGAATTTAATATCAAGTTAAAAACCGAACAGCAGAGTGTAAATTCTTTCTGCAACAATATGATTTTCTTTCCTTTGTCGAAGTGGCTCGAGTAACTACATTTTCGCGCTGATTGTCAATGTTTAGGCTTTTCATTAGATCCACCAACGAGATCTCGCGATAACAAGCATGGCGGAGCAGACGAAGAATTTTGCATGCTGTACATTATATTTAATGAAAAACACCTTTATTAGACATGCCCGAGCACAAAGTTGGTACTCCTTTTGGTGTAAACAACATTTGGGACCAATACACAGAGTTTATTATCGGTTATTCATAAAATTATTTTGCACCATTACGGAGATCCTATGGAATTGTAGCCCTATCCCGAAAACGTCAGAATAAAAAAAAATTGGATTGGGCTACATTATTGCAGCTAATGTTTAGTCTACTTGGATGACATCATTGTCACAGGTAAGACCTTTGACCAGATGCTTGAAAACCTAACAAAAGTGTTTGACAGATTACAGGATGCAAACTTAAAGTTAAAAGCCAAAAAGTGTTGTCTTTTTGCAAAAGAGGTTACTTACCTCGGGCATGTTGTCTCTGAGAAGGGTATGGCAACACACCCAGCCAAAATTGCTGCAGTGAAGGAATGGCCGGTTCCAGCAAACGTCACCGAGCTTCGGTCATTCCTGGGACTATGCGGATATTATCGCCGCTTCATCAAGAACTTCTCTGCGATTGCCAAATGTCTCCATACCTTAACTGAAAAGGGGAGACCATTTATCTGGACAACACATTGTCAAGAAGCCTTTGAAAGCTTAAAACACCACCTAACCAACTCTCCTGTCTTAACACATCCAAATTTCAACCTCCCCTTTGTATTAGATACAGATGCGAGTGATCAGGCAATAGGGGCTGTGTTGTCACAAAGCATAGATGGCAGTGAGCGGGTCATAGCATACGCAAGCAGGACACTGACCAAGTGTGAGCGTAAATACTGTGTGACAAGGAAAGAACTTCTGTCTGTTGTACACTTTGTGAAGTATTTCAAACACTACCTTTACGGTAAGGAGTTCCTTGTCCGCAGTGATCATGGGTCACTAAGATGGTTGTTTCAGTTTAAGAATCCCGAGGGCCAGTTAGCCAGATGGCTAGAAACACTCAGCACTTTCAAGTTCCAGATTCAGCATCGCCCAGGGTTGCAACATAGAAATGCAGATGCCCTAAGCAGAGTGCCATGTCGCCAGTGTGGATACGAACCAGAAAAAGATGCTCCCGTTTGCAATGCAGCAAAAGCAGGTGCTATCGAGGAACCATATAGCAGGATAAAAGATGTACAAGATCAGGACAGTGACTTGAAACTTGTTAAGAGTTGGTTATATAAGAGAAAAAGACCTGATTACAAAGAGATAAGTGGCTTAGGATATGTTGTAAGGTCTCTTTGGTCCCAATGGAATATCCTTGTCCTGGACAATGCTATTTTGTACAGAAAGTACACTGAAGGAGATAGAAATTTTTCTAGCCTGCAGGCAGTAGTACCAGCAACCGAGCGTAGAATGGTTCTCCAATTTTGTCATGACTTGGAGACTGCTGGTCATTTGGGTGTTACCAAGACGCTTGCGCGAATCCGTCAGAAATATTACTGGGCAGGTCTACAGGCAGATACTAGGGACTATATTGCCGGTTGTGAGAAATGCTCCAGAAGGAAAAGTCCTCAGATGAAAAAGAAAGCACCAATGACACTAGTAGAAAGTGGATTACCAATGGATAGAATTGCAACGGATATCCTTGGAGAACTCCCAGTCACTGAAAATGGCAACAAGTATATACTTGTTGTTTCTGATTATTTCACCAAGTGGACTGAGAGTTTTCCCATGCCAAATATGGAGGCAGCGACAGTTGCAAGAATAGTAGTAGAAGAAGCAGTGTCAAGATTTGGCGTGCCGTCCAGTATTCACTCAGATCAAGGACGCCAATATGAAAGTGAACTTTTCTCCGAGATGTGTCGTGTGCTACAAATAAAGAAGACCCGAACCACTCCGTATCACCCGCAAAGTGACGGAATGGTCGAGCGCTTTAATAAGACACTTGCCACAATGTTAAGTGCATATGTTAATGAGCACCACTCTGACTGGGATAGTTACCTGCCTTATGTAATGATGGCATACCGAGCTTCAGTACATGAAACCACTGGTTTCACACCAAATTACATGATGCTCGGAAGAGAGGTATCTACGCCTCTTGACATAATGTATGAGATGCCAAACGCAGTGAAGTATATACCCAAAAATAAATGGGCTTGGCAACTCAAAGAAAGAATGGAAGAAGCACATAAATATGTCAGAGAGAATATCAAGACAGCAATGGTACGCCAAAAGAAATACCATGATCAGAAGCTCTCGTGGCAAAAATTTAGCAAAGGAGATCAGGTTTATGTCTATTTCCCTTTGAGGAAAGTTGGTCTGTCTCCAAAGTTCACAAGCTACTGGAGAGGTCCATATGAGATTATGGACAAAATCAGTGATATTACGTTCAAAGTGAACTGTGGGACACGTGGAAAAGCCCAAGTTGTACACGTAGACAGACTCAGGTTGAAGCGCGAACAAATTTTGCGGAACGAGAAAGAGAGTCCTCTGGAAATTGCTAATCCTAGTACCGTTGTAAGTGAGGAGCCGGAGATAGAACATCTACCAAGTGAGGTTGACAACAACCTTGATACTCTTCGTTCTGGTAGAACAAAAAAAGCTCCGGGTTGGCTCCAAGACTATGTTTATTAGCTTGTTGGGTTACCTAGGCAGGGTAACCAGTTGTAAATAGCAGCCAGTTTGATTTCTTTACGTGGTATTGTTCATTGTCAAGTATGTTTAGGAGTATTGTTTAAACAAACAATCACTTAATTTTTGTCATTTCAGGAACATGCCTAACACCAAGATAACCAGTCGTGGGGATACAGTACGGAAGTGTGCGTTTTGCCCTTTCCAGTCATCGAATCACACCATATGGAGAGACCATATGGCTCAGTGTTATGAGAACAAATTCTTCTGCAAACAGTGTGACTATTCCACAGACAAGAAGATTAATTATCTAAGGCATGTCAAACGAAAGCATTCAACAAGACAGAGTGAGAAAAATGACCATCCCTCGTGTAGCAAAGTGACGGAGGATACATGTGACGACCATACTGTAGAAGATACTCAAAGTAGTGAGAACATTTCGTCTAAAGGGACAGAAGGAGACAATGATGGATCTGCATCAGAGGATGAGGACGCGTGGTTGGCTGAAGACCCAGATGTTAGTATTGGGGAGGCTATAGAGACTGTGCAGCTTGGAAGGAGAGGTCCGGAGACAGAAAGGCGATCAACATGTGATCCTGCTGTTAGGAAGAGAACTTCTCCAATGCCAGTATACAGCCCAGCACCACCCAAGGTAGCTCGACCTTGTTCTATTATGATTGAGTCTGAGCAGAGAGATCCTCCTGTCCAGTCAGCTAGGTCTGCAGACTTCCAGACAGAGAGAGACATGGTAGATTCCTGTACTCAAACAGAGCCGGTCCGGTATACAAAGTCAATAACTACAACCACCATTGTCAGAGAGAATGGGAGAAAAGTCATCACCGTGAAGAAGGAGAAAATGTTGTAGAAAGCAGACTTGTGACATGTGTAATAGAACAGATAGGCTAACATTTGAGCAGACAGTTCAGCAGTCTCTAAATTTTTCATTTATTTCTGTGTAATTTAATCTTTGTTTTGTGCCAAATAGTGCAATGTTATCTTGTGAATATTGTCATGCGGGACGCATGAGCTTAAGGGGGGAGAAATGAAGCGGTTGAGAGTTATTCCCCTTTGCAGTATTTTGTAAATCAAGAAATCATTGTATATAATTTAATTAACGTGTTAATTGATTAAAAGAAATTACAAGAATGAATGTTGTATGTATATAAATAAGATGAAAATGAATGTTTGGTTCAGATGAGCAAAGTAAGCTCAAAAATCGGATTCTTGCCTATAGAAAATTATGCTTATTGACGTAAAGATTATTTATATTGGAAAAAGGCCGGGGTGCTAGTGTGAATTGATGTGTTCAACTTGCATGACGACGAATTGTTGTCGGGCTTAATTACAAACTAGAGACAATAGTCGTGAGAGTCAGAACTAGTGTAAGTAGTTATCGTAGGTATACTACAGTTTGACAAGTGCGAGTGACCAAGTGATCACAGAGAGCCAAGTTGACTACGGGTCGTGTGGCTATACTAGTGTTTGCATAAGCCAAGTGGCAAGTGCGGGTGACCAAGTGGCAAGTGATCACAGAGAGCCAAGTTGACTACGGGTCGTGTAGCTATACTAGTGTTTGCATAAGCCAAGTGGCAAGTGCGGGTGACCAAGTGGCAAGTGACCAAGTGATCACAGAGAGCCAAGTTGACTACGGGTCGTGTGGCCATACATTGTTTGCATAAGCCAAGTGGCAAGTGCGGGTGACCAAGTGGCAAGCTACCAAGTGGCAAGTGCGGGTGACCAAGTGGCAAGTGCGGGTGACCAAGTGGCAAGCTACCAAGTGACAAGCTGCCAAGTGGTGTGAGTAAGCCAAGTGGCAAGCTGCCAAGTGGTGTGGGTAGCCAAGAGGCAGCACCTTGATTAAAATAGGCATAAGTGAGTTCTCTTTGTTAATTATAGCACTAGGCAAGTGACACAAGCATATCTGTATATAAGAATTTGTTTTACACTAGACAAGTGGCCATTATCTGTATATTTTGCATTCGTTATTATCCTTATAAGACTTGGGCAAACCAAGTACGATCCCAAGGAGATCGCTCGGGTCTCGCACGTTACAATAGCCTTATCGACCAACACTCACACAACGGAAACACCTTCCAAGCATAAACAACTATTTACAGACAACAACACAAAAACTAACTAAAATGAAAATTAACTTCATTACAAGGACATATTACAGTACAGAAGTTATTTTATTGTACCCCCTCTTATGGGGGGGGGGGGGGGGGGGTTACATAGGTTTCACTAAGGTCTGTTTGTCTATCCGTACCCATATATCTAGCGTTTGTCGACCTATTGTGCTGCAGTTTTGTATGTAGATTACAAGTGACCCTCTGACATGCCTTCCCAAAAATGAGAATTCTTGAATGAGAGCTTAAAGCGCCGCAAGTTGTTCACAATTTTTAATAACTCTGCAGTTTGTGAACCGATATATGGGTTACATGTGTTCCTGGCATGTGCTTCCCGTAACATGAAATTTCTTGATTGCGAGCTCAAAGCACCGCAAGCTATAATCATAGCAAACGTTTGGCGACTGTCACTCTGGTGTTTGTGAACCGATTAATGAGCTCAAATGTATGTAGGTTATATGGGACTAAGCACAGAGGTTTCATTTATTTGTTTATTTCCTTGTGAATTTACTTTGAGAGAGAGAGAGAGAGAGAGAGAGAGAGAGAGAGAGAGAGAGAGAGAGAGAGAGAGAGAGAGCAACTAGTTAAACAAACAAAAATATTGAGAAATAAAGAGGAAGGGTGGGTATTGGTTTTTACGAGTGTCCAAACTGCGGGAGAGTGTCCAAACGGCGGCTAACAGGCATGATCTAACATAATCTAAGGTGACTAACAAACCTGCGGTGCACAAGACCTAACAACCCCATGTTCAGCAGAATGACCCTACAACAAAAGGTAAAACGATTTATTGTCGGACATCTCTCTCTCTCTCTCTAGGGGACTGGACGGAAAAAAATCATATAGAAAACAACGACACCACCAACACAACAAATACAATTCTTTCGATAATAACAACACCACTACCAACCAAAACAACAATAACAAATAAATCTTTTTAAAATCATACAACAGAACAAGTAGAAGACGAAGTAGAAGATTTAAAAAATGTCATGCTTGTAAGGTCCAGAGAACCTTTTGTGGTCATAGCTGGACCACAGACGAAGATTGATAGAAAATTGTTTAACGTCCCTCTCGAGAATATTTCACTCATATGGA
This sequence comes from Ostrea edulis, assembly GCF_947568905.1. Classification (NCBI taxonomy): domain Eukaryota; kingdom Metazoa; phylum Mollusca; class Bivalvia; order Ostreida; family Ostreidae; genus Ostrea; species Ostrea edulis. Next base: position 74,234,275 of record NC_079168.1, read on the forward strand.
GACGTCTCCACTGCCGGTGAAGGGCTGCAAAATTTAGACATTTGCTCGGCCTTATTGCCATTGAGCACGGAGGAACTTTATCGTGCCACACCTGCTCTGATACGGGACCTCGGTTTTTACGGTCTCATCCGAAGGAGCACCCCATTTACTCGCCTCTTACGACAAGCAAGGGTTACTGAGGACCTATTCTAACCCTGATCCCCCACAGAAGAAAGAGGAGGAGAGAAAGAGTTAACAAACAGGGCCAGTTTGATGTTTCCAAATATTAGCAGCAAGGGGGACGACAATTCGGGGTGTGAGGTTATGCCCAAATCGTCGCCGGCGACGATTTTCGAACGGGCGACAATTTGGGGTGTTACATAAGATATATAGGGCTTTGTAGGGATTTTAATGACTAAAAGGGAAAATATAGGAACCTTCAAGTTTATAGGAAAATATAGGAATAAATAGGGACTTCAGACACCCTGGTGGAAGTCTAGGTTCATAAGAAAATATTTATTTTTATATGAATTTGAAATTCTTTTTGTAAAGTTTACACATATATATAATGTAAAATATCATATTTTTGCATTTTTACCTGTGCACAAGACAAAATAAAATGACAGGCATCTGCCAGTCTTACTGTGAAAATAGTCTTGATCCGATATAGAGTGACCTTGATCTGATATAGAGTGACCTTGAGCTGATATATAATACATGGTATGATGTATATACAGTAAAACATTTATAGTTACAGCGAACATGTTTATAATAAATTAATGCTAGTACCAAAGCGATTTTCATTTGGGAAGTGATTTTCATTCCCTATATTCCCGTGGGGATCCAGGTTAAAGTAGGTCCTCAGTACCCCTTGCTTGTAAGAGGCAACTAAATGGGGCGATCCTTTGGATGAAACCACAAAAACCGAGGTCCCGTGTCTCAGCAGGTGTGGCATGATAAAGATCCATCCCTGCTCGAAGGCCGTAAGCGCCAGGCGTAGGCCTAAATGCAGACCTTCACCGGCAATGGCGACATCTCCGTATGAGTAAAATATTCTCAAGAGAGACATTAAACAATATACAATCAATCATTCCCTGTAGTTTTAATACACATCATGAACTTATTGGATATAATGAACTACGATTATAACAAACGGAAATTGCTCGTCCCCAGCGCTTTGTTTGTGTGGTTTACTTTATCATATCTACATGTATAATATCAATTCATATACAAGTCATCAACAAAGTAAAAAGAAAATTCTTTCTCAGTTACTTTTACTTTACAGAGACTACAGAATGCAATCTATAAGAAAAAACTTCTAGGAATGTGTATTTGTTAAATCCTTCTTAGATACTTTGGAAACATATGTTGAAGAAAATACAAATCTTCATTGCCTATTACAAAAATAATTTTTCATTACGATTTCTGGATTCAAACAAATTATTCAAAACACTTTTTCTCTGGTTAAAGTACTACATACATGTAAAATGGTGAAAAAACAAAATCTGACACAATCTGGAATGTAAGGAACCTTTTATTCAATTGAAACAGCCACTGGATTTATTTACTCTCTCTCTCTCTAAAAACATTCTGTAAATTAAAGACCAAAACATGTTTCATATTTTAATATTACAGAATATAAGAAAATAAAGATTTATAGTATCCTATAATAGAAGTCAGTAAATGAATGACTAGTTGACCCTCCATCAGACATTCATGTTCTCCAACAATCTCACCCCCAAGAGAACCATTGGCACATAAAAGAACCCTCACAGCTGCAGCCATGAGAAGCTAAGCCCAAGTCTAAATTTTGTGGTACTTCACCTACAGTTGGGAATGTCTCAATATGAATGAAATATTTTCAAAGGAATGTCCAACTAATAAACCCAAGGAACCCAGGAATATCTACAGTGTACCTGCTGAAATCTTCAGCAGTATTTTCTATATACACACTAGGGCAGCACAGGATATATATGCGCCATGTATTTCTGTTTATATCACAGTGAGGCTGTTGATCAAATATTTATGAAAAAGACATGTCTTCATTGATGGTGACCACTCGATTTTCTTTGCGTGCTTTCTCTGCGGCAAATGTGACTAGATGACTGGCCAGGGTCTCTTCCGCACCAGTTTGGATTTTAGAAAAGTCTTTTTCCTGTACAACATAAAAATAATCAGTGAAAATTAATGTGGTATATGATGCTAGAATCACAAATTCTGCAACCAAAGAAACAAATATCAATTTATATCAGAGTCAGCATTATTTTTACAAAATATTTGCCAATATTTCTCATTAATGTGATATATAATACTAATATGATAAATTCTGTAACCAATCTATGGTAACCATTTTCAAATTGAAGAAATGTCAGAGAGGTAGTTGTTTTTAGATGTTAAATTTACTAAAACTTGATATTAAAACATTAAATCATCCTCACACCATACGTGCTTATTTGTCTCTTGGTATAGGCCAACACTTTTCCTATTCTGTATTCTAATAATTCATGATCTAATGTAATTGTTGGTACATATGTAACATACATCTTTTTGGATTTGCTACATACTCTCGACCCCCCCCCCCCCTCATTTTTACATAATGTTTGCCGATATTTCTCATATTTGTTGCATTTCATGGATATGGGAAGCTACAATGTATATGATAGTTTAATTGATTGTGCATTATCACACAATAACGTTTATATAGCCACTTTAAATCATAGCAGAAAATAGACATAACATAACCCTTTATACATTTATAGAAAGTATACAACATTGTGGTTCTTTCTTTCACACATTCTATACCATGTCAATTTGATAAACAAGAGCCCCATGGGCCACATTGCTGACCTGAGTGACCTTGGCTCTACTATTGTTCAGCTGTTGTAATATAAAAAAGATTTTTTTCAATCTTTATTCTCATGATTGATTGTATATTGTTTAACATCCCTCTCAAGAATTTTTCACTCATATATGGAGAAGTCACCATTGCCATTGAAGGGCTGCAAAATGTACATGTATGCTCGGTTCTTACAGCCATTGAGCAGGGAAGGATCATAATCGAGCCACACCTGCTGTGACACGGGACCTTGGCTTTTATTTTCCCATCCGAAGGATGGCCCCATTCAGTCACCTCTTCCGACATGCAAGGACCTATTCTAACCCGGATCCTCACAGGATTTTATTCTCATGAAGAATTTTGACTCCATATTGTGGCCTAAACCTAGCCCCAAAGGGTCATGATTTACTATGATACAATTCATAAGGTATAAACATCAAGGTATGAAATGTAAGGTCTTGACATGAAGAGTCTATATACAAAATGTGAAAACCCTACCCATGGGTATATTGCCTAGATCAAACTCCAAGGTCAAAAACTTTGGTACCAAATAAAAGATATTTTTACAAGGAATGCATACATGAAATATGAAAGATATCTCACTCACCATTCAAAAATTTTGAGCAAGGTTAAAGTTTCAGGTAAAGTTTTAAAATTTAAGACAAACTCCAAGGTCATGAGGTCTAACATTATGGCATCATCTTGCCACAAAGAATCTGTATACAAAATATGAAAGTCCTACCAATAGTTCAGGAGTTATTGCCTAGGTCAGGTTTTGTAAAAAGTAGGTGAAACTCCAAGGTTACTATCACAAAGTTAAAAACTAGTACAAAAATGTATGTCTTGTCGCAACAAATGCATATATGAAGTTATGAGCAAGGTGAAGTTTTAAAATTTGCGTCAAACTCCAGGGTTCAGAATTATCTCAGGTCCGCAAGTCCAAGACTCAGGGCTCGAAATTAACATATGTCCGTCAGTCTGTGACTGGTTAAAAGTCTGGTGGACTGACTGACATTTAGTTTAGTCAGTCCAATGGGACTGACATAAAAAGTTAGTTTCAAGCCCTGAGACTAGTAAAAACATGCCAGACTAATAAATTTTCTATGGTACTAGTCCATACAGAGTAGTGAAAATTCAGATATCAAGATTTTAGCAAATTTGTCAAAGTCTCTTACACGTTTGAACTTATGGTGTGAATACCTGCATGGTTATTATATGCATTTACATGACAATAACTTGCTGACCTTCCAAATGTGGAGGTTTATAAAAAGGGGTTGCATGAGTCACTCATTGATTATTGTATGTTTCCGAAGAAAACAAATTAAAGTGTGTTTAACTTTTTCTGCTGTAGGTATTAGAAACTGAATTGTTTGCCACTGCGAAATGTTTGGTTTGATTAAATCTAAAGAAAAATGACATTGTGTTATCATTTTTTATGATAGTGGACGGACTAGTGAAATGCTTTGTGGACTAGTGAATATTGACAGTCACTAATCCATACAGACTAGTTCTTGAAAAAGTTAATTTCCAACCTTGTTATGTTTTCTTATAGGTAGGTCAAACTCAAGGTTAAAATCTTTGGTACTAAAAGACAGCTTTTGTCATAAAGAATGTACAAATAAAATATATGAGAGCCCTATCACTTACTATTCAAAAGTTATGAGCAAGGTTAAAGTATCACTTGAAGACAAACAGGACCCAAACGAACTTCATCTATGCTATGTCGGGAAGCTTTCAAGTGAATTTCAACTTTTCTGGCCCAGTGCTTCTTGAGAAAAAGATTTTTAAATGAGCCCATATATGGGTGTGACAGGGTGTATAGGTAGTACTCCAAGTTCGATCACCATCATCAGGTTGTTTGTGAGGGGCTATGGTGGTGGCCTACTCAGACACGTGGGTCTCCTCCTAGTACTCTGGTTCCCGCACAGTACAATTTTTTTTTTACATTAATATGTTGTGTCTTGTACAGTACATTGGTTGTTGACTCTAGTATCAATTGTCAACTGATCCAAAAAAAATTTTTTCGCACTATAACACTTACATAAAGAGCTTGCTGGAAGTGTTCCATTAAGCAATAATCTGCACCGCCGTGTCCGCTGAGGGGTCCTTTATGTTCAGACTCTAATTTATGGTGGTCTGTTGGCATAAAAATGGAATCCATTTAATTCTTACAAATATTGAAAATTAAATGTAACAAATTCCTGAGATACTGAATATGCAGAAATCCTGATTTCAAGTGTATGAATAAGATGAACAGATTTGAAGGGGGGGGGGGCTTTAATATTTTGCTCCTGGATATTTCATGGTTTCTAAAACAAAAACAAAAAAATTCTCTCTTTCTAGTATTCATTTCCATTTTCTACATAAAAATGCAGGTTTGATTATTTTTACTACTGTTAATTTCACATCTTTATTCTTTAGCAAAAGTTTGTTTAACTGCAAAAATAATACTGTAAGTATACTACATGGATCTGTCAGAATACATTACAAAATCTATTTACAGAATTTTACCCAATATATTCTTCACTTACATCTCTGTCCAGTCACAAAATCAACTTGTAAAACACATGGTTGTCCATCTTTATATCTTATCTCCCCCTGAAGAGTAAATCAGATCTATCAGTATACTGTAACAGCTATAGCTAGATATGTGCATGTACTGCAACAAGGGAGACAATACTTACCTTTGTTCCAAACACATTAACCTCCCTTGTACAAACTGACCCTGTAAATGCAATCATTGACAGCGATGCGGTAGCTCCATCAGAAAACTGCATGTTAACCACCTAAAAATGCATGTATCGAAATAAGTTGTTAGTCCTGTTTTAGTATATATATTAATACATGTACATGTTTTAAGAAAATTGAAGTATTTCAATACATGTGTACACTGTAGTAAGAAACCAAGTGCAACAATAATTGTGTAAATAATTGCATTTAAGCATTCTAGATATGCTGTTGTGTGTGTGTGTGTGTGTGTGTAATTGTTAAATTTATGTATATACAGAGAAAATATTGGGGAGTTTCAATGCAAGGGTCTATATAGTTATAAATATCAAGTCAATTAATCTGGGGTTGTACAATATGCTAGGAAAAGTATCAATTACAATGGCTTAAAGGCATAGGGTATAAGATATTGGCGAAATTTTGCATGTTCCAAAAAGGTGGCGAAATTTAAGATCATAACTAAAAAATAACAAAAAGTTCTTCAGAATGTTTACAAACACATTGGATATGATAGTAATTACAAAATAATTCCCTGTTCTCATTTGCCTAAACTGGTATCCTGTTGACTTCGCATCTCTTATGTTTGTGTGCAGCCATCAGTCAGTGGGGTACCAGTTTAATATATTGTCCTCCCGACAAAATTTTTATAAAGTGCTAAAACGTCAAAATGACTTCAATCAATTTCAAAGCACTGTAGCTATAGATAACTCATAATACTACAAATTTGTTTTTTGGAATTCTTCCTGCAAAATATTGTGATGTCATTTTTGAGATAAAAGATAGACCATGTGCCTTTAATTTCTTCTATTTACTTTTTATTAAGTACAATTATGAACATCCTTGTAAAATATTCTGATTTGTGGATGAATTTTTTTTAACTTGACAAAGTTTGGAAAGTAATGTACATGCAATGAAAGGTGCTGCTAGAATCATATGTTAAGCACAGTGTAATAGAAATCTCCAGAATACTAGCATACAGGTACCGGTTTCACTACAACTGAAATATGTGCAACAACTTTTAATATTAAACTCAATTATAATTCCATTCATTCAGAGAAATATTTAAACCCAGGGTTTGTAATTTTATTTATAATGGTCAAATTGTACTGTAGTTTTTGTGGCAGCAATCCATAAAAGAATCCTTGTTGTTTCAGTAGTGGTGCTTATTAACATGTACATTCATCAAAGGTGTAATAAATGACTGGGTGCTAGCTGCCGTAACATATCCACAAACCTGTTGTGACATAACATCATTGTCCAAGTCGTAGACACAGCGTCCATATGGCCCTGTCCTCAATGCTTCCGTGACATTTTCTATATCAGGCGGCCCTGAAGTCAACACAGAGACAGGCCAGCCTTTGTTAAACTAAAAGTGATTTACATTTTGTATTATTTAATCATATTGTGGTCTATTTTCATGAAACAAGAGGCCAACAGACCCTATCGGTCACCTGAGTATTAGTGAAAAGTATCGTTGACTACTAGGGCTATGAAATCTTATATTCATGATCACACAAAAACCCGTGTATCAGCTCTGGTTACTAAATCTTAAAACTACACTTATAATACACATGCAGATACATTTCTTTCAAATGTTACACATAGGATAAGAAAGATAAGATAAAGGTTACTTCTAATCAGTGAATATTGCACAATATGGGAAAACATAAGTTCTGCAGAACCGACACAATTCGGTACATTACTAATATTAATATGCCCCTAAAAAACTGTAATGCAATGCCTTACCGATTTAACACCATTTTCTATGTAAATTTTTACAGCTGAATAAGGACACTGGGACTCCACTTCCCGTGGACAGTCTAGGCAGCGACTGGCTGCATTCTTTGGCTAAAATTGAAAAAAAAAATCTACATTTGCACATTGTACCAGAAAGTCTAGTAGTCCTCATAGATGTCAAAACCTAATGTGCATCAATATTCTATGTGGTAGATCTTTATTTAAAACATAAATCAACAGCAAATCTAATCAAGCTATTACAATGCATATATATGTAACTTCCATGTCAACCTGGGTAATTTGCTCACTAACAAATATTTTCAAAAACAATGTGGAATACAATGTTAATCCTAAAATCAACTTTGTTAGGTACAGCACAGTTTTCTTAGTCACTAGCCAGTGTAACAACTTACTTTACTTTCTTTGTTAAAATGGCTCAGATGTCCGAAAGAAGACACACTTTGACATTTCCTATCTCCCATCCAGTGACACACTAGATCAACATCATGGCAACATTTACCCAGCAGGGATGAAGAGCTCTTACTTTCTTTATGCCAATTTCCTCTCACATATGAATGGGCAAAATGCCAGTACCCTACCTACATGTGTAAAATGACATGCATTATCATCATATGAACTTACTTTATTTTTCTGAGAGAAGTGACTTAAATGTCCAAATGAGGCAACAGAATGGCATTTCCTGGGCCCCATCCAATGACATATAAGGTCAAGGTCATGACAACACTTTGCCAGTAGAGAAAAAGAGCTCTCTGACTCTTTGTGCCAGTTGCCTCTAACAAAAGAATGGGCAAAATGCCAATAACCAACCTGAAATGCAAAGCAATACTTAATACAGGTGTGATTGAAAATACACCAAATCTGCCCTTTGCAATTTTTTTTTTTACATTTTTATCTTCATTAACAAAATGTGTTATATATATGCAGCATTGAAGAGGGCTCTCAGACACACAGAAACTCATGCATATCGTAAACGAGTGTTAGAAAACAAGGGTGCAGCCATTAAGCGGTCAGTGAGTATCCCCTTGCAAGATGACATCATTCCTTGGGTATTATTCACAAACATTGGATTAATATATCATTTAATAATCTTTAAAGTGATGACTTAACAATGATGCTGATTGGATGAAAAATTCGTTTGATTTCTTAGTCAAAAACAATTTCGTCCAGAGTTTATCTGCACTAAGCATGTGGGACTACTTTTCTCTGGAATGAGTTTTCCCTGTTCTAATTTTAGCACTATTTATAGAACGGGAATTTCCACACAAGCATTGTACATGAAATGTATTCGTTTGATGCTACCGAAAATAAACACAACCAAAGATATGAATGAAATACAAATTAATTTAAAGAAACAACACACATAGGCCTAGTGATGACATGGCAGAATAGTCAACTTGGATGACGTAGCAGGAAAATAGACAGATTGTAAACACGAGTTCTCGGTATGTATCGTCTGCTTTACGAGTTCGATAACATGACAGAGCAAGCAGCAACTTTTGATCTGCGAGATATTAATGAAATTGAACTGTGTAATATGGGGCTCAGTCAATGTGGGCAATTTAGATGAAGAGGTGTTGAGCTTTTTACTTGATGTTGAAATGGAGCCAAGTCGCATTCCACCGTTTCGACAACACAACCAGTGTTCAACGTCTCCTCGAATGCAATGCAGAATACACCCAGTCACCACTTGTTCTCTTCCTTTATATCTAATTCAGTTTTTAACCACTGCACCTTTAATTTGACGTATAATCCATTTAATTCTGCACAGTAACTCTACCTGACCTGAACGCACAGCCGGTTTTGTTGTTGTTTTCATTGTTACGTACAGTATCCAGGTATTCCTACATGCCATTTCAAAAACGTTAATGCAAGCTTTTTGATGAGAGAAACTATTTGTTTTTCTATTTTAAAAACACAATTAAATGATAAGAAATAAAACTTATAATTCTTTATTTGATGCATGTATCAAACGAAAAATTAAATGGAGAACTTTGCATTGATGAAGTTTTCCGTCCAATTTTTCGTTTGATACATGCATCAAATAAAGAATTATAAGTTTCATTTCTTAAATCACAGTTCTGACAGTCTTTTGATGACATAATCAGTTTACTGCAGAATAATGGACACCATGTTTCTTCATCTCTGCAATAACCATGGTACATTTGTTTATATATCTCCATGATACAAACAGACTAGACACTAATTTCTTAAATGACATTAACATAACACTATGTTTACCTGTACTTAAAATGAAACTTACAGGCTCCAGGTGTTGAATATTGACCACTTTCCCAATGGCTCCACTGTCAATAATTTCCGTGATTTTTTTAACCCAGGGTGTGTATCTAAGGACATGACACACAGTCAAGAAGACGTTGTTCTCTTTGCACACACGCACAATTTCCCTACAGTCTTCTTCATTAGTCTGTAATTAAAGACATTTAATCTCATAAAACTTAAAAATTTTCAGTACAGGGAGTCATATAACAAACAAAGAAATTGCCTCACTAATTTTTTTCTTTTCAAAACAACTCTATGTTTTAATTCACGATCTGATTGTGAAAGCACCAACTGAAGTACATGAATTAACAGGCTCCATTGATACGTGTATTATGGGTACTTTGTCATTTATAATCAGCTCTACTGAGTGACCCCTTATCAGCCAAACGCCTGCACTGAATCTGTATTTATAACTGAGGAGTATCAATGTAATACATACATGTACCATGTATATATATACATGTACAACATGTATAGTACAGTAGAATACACTTATTACAAACATGTTTATAATGAATTCACACTTATTGTGAATTAAGTGATACATGTATTCACTACCCTGTGAATGGAAAATAATGAGAATTTTATTCGATATAACAGTTTGGTTATAATGTCATGAACTGTTTTTTGCTGGCCCTGGATGTTTGCTATAACTGTGTTTTACAGAAAAATCTATAGTCCATTCCATAAAAATTTTAGCCCTAATTATGGTTCTGCAATTTGTTTCGGAAATTAAAGCTTTCTTCAGTTTGCTGTAATTTCAAGTTTAGAATTCAGATAAAGAGTAATGTCTTTGAATTTCACAAAATTACCGTGCACATACCTAACTGATAAATTATGAGAAACACATACAAATTGTCAGACAAGACCCGAATTCTGAATCCTTATACAAATGCACACTTTAGAATAAAAAACTTACTGCCATTGGTTTCTCTAATAAAATATGGTATCCTCTTCTGGCAAATGCAATTGCTGGATCCTGAAAAGTGCATGTAGTTTTTATTTCATGTGAATTAATGATCTCGAGTTTAATGAAAAATAATTCACCATTCCTCTCATTTCATAGTAGTACAAATACTATAATTAGTACTCTATTACTTTACAGATGTACAGTCAAACCTCATTATCTCAAATGCAATGAGGCTCGAGAATAAACTTTGCTATATCCAAGGGTTTGGAGATATTGAGGCTAAAATACATAAAGAAAATGTAGTTGAGACTTACTTGAGACAACTCACTTTAACACATCTTTGGTATTCAAGATATCAATGTTCGAGATACCAGGTACTATATTTCGTAATCTAGTATTCATTACTTTACAGATTCTTCACAAACAACTATATTAATGACAGCCATCAACAAACTGCTGGTAAACATGCAGCATCCAGACTTAGATAAACACTGTACCTTGTGATGCTGATCCAGGGTACAAATCACCACACAGTCTGCAAACTTCCCCCTCTCTGCAATTTCCCGCCAATCTAAAAAAACCCACAAAGTTCTATTGTCATATATATATATCTGTAACCTCTGTAAATAAATTATCATTAATCATTTAATCATTCAAAATATACCTAGTATGTAAAATGATGAGGTACTTTTCATTGCTCAAAATAGCTAAATTAAGGTATGCTACTTTGTGTTAAATGGATTGATGGACTTTGTGATGACATCAGATGGGAGAAAGTACATATGTATGGACAAAGGGAGTTTCATTCAAATTTCCTCCTCTCCAATACAACGATATTCGCATTTCCAATAATTGACTTATATCTTTACAAATATTGTAACCACAGGCACTTGACGTGTTGAATATCTATAATAATAAAAAATTGTCTTCCTGTAAACATAATGTTATGTTTACAGGAAGACAATTTTTATTATTATAGATATTTAAAACGTTGAGTGCCTGTGATTGTGACACTAGATATTTCCTCGTGAATTTATTGCAGTACCTTTATTTCAATGAATAGAAAATCTGACAGGTACAAAAAATGTTTTAGATATGTCAAATGTTTGGAAAGTTTGACAATTTTTGTGAGGGAAAACTGTCTGAATAAGGTAGTAATTCTTATGTATGAAAAGCACTATTGACTTTCGACCTTTTAAATCAATAAGGGTCATCTACTCCTTTACGATGTACCAGTGTACCAAGTTTGATGTCTGTCAATCAAAGTGTTCTCAATATATTAATGAGCATACAATTTCTTACTAAGTCCAATTTGACCCTTGGTATTTGACCTTCTGACCTAAAAATCAATAGGGATCATATACTCCCTAGAAGCAACTGTATCAAGTTTGGTAATTGTCAAGCAAAAGATTCTTTAGGTATTGAGTGGACAACACTCAGGTCTACAGACCAACTGGAGCAAAATAATAAATTGCTCACTCTGTTTAAAAAAACAAAGTGGAAAGGGGGGGGGGGGCAGAATGAAAGTAAAAATTTAAATATAAAATTTAAATTTAATTTTTGAAAATTATACATGAGGTATATAATGCATAATGAAATGTAAATATGAAGTGATTGACATTTTGAACTAAGTCTGTCATGCTGTCACATAAAGCTTTTTAAATGTCATAAATTTAATACTAAAACTTAACCTGAGGTTTAAAGTTAGATATATGACCATCATTTTGTTGTGTATCAGTACATTTACCTTCAAACGCCATGTCATCAGGAATATCACAGAGTCTCTGCAGTTGTCTCCTTTGGTACTCTTTGGGATCTGCCACTGCAATTACCTTCAGAAAACAAATATCCAGCTCTGATTTCAAAATCCAATTTTCCTTAAGGTTGAATGATAAACCTTTTAGCAGGAGTTAAATACACTGAAATTTCAAAACAAGATGTGTTTGTAAAACACTGATGCCCTGTACGGCCAAATTCAAAGGTCAAGGTCATAAGGTAAAACATTTTGGTAACAAAAGAAAGGTCTTCAAGGGATACACATGTAAAAAATGAATGCCCTAGCAATAACTGTTCAAAACTTACACCAAGGTTGAAGTTTTTCTAAATAAGGTCAACCCCCCCCCTTACTATAATCTTATTTGCAAATACAACCTGGCATTATGTTGAATGATCTCTGACATTTTTCACACCACTTGTTAGTCTTTTAAATACTTCTTTTGGTGGATCCATTTCTACCCGATCAAGATAGAGAGTGCAAGTATGACCTGAACACAGGGGATGCTTACACGTCCCAGGCACCTGATCCCACCCCCGGTGTGTCCAGAGGACCATGATGCCCTGCCCTCAATTCTGTATTCTTTATAGAAATTATGAAATTGATACATGACTGTTCACTATATCTTTACCTTGTTTCATAAACAAGACAAAATTGATATGATAAAAATTATGCAATATTGGATAACTGTTCAAACTCAAATTTTGCCCTATTTCAATATTTTATGAATTTCATGAATGTTCAAACATATGGTACTTGCAAATTAACTGCTTCGCTGATCATACGAATTATCCCCTGATGCCTCGGATCCATTGTTTTATCTACACAAACAACTTACACCTTAGTATTCCCTACATTCAGATTTTGTAATACAATATGTTAATAAGTTAAACTGAAAATTAAAGCCTCAATAATTTTCATCAATAATACATGTATACAGCACTATATGAAAAAGCATATAGGTAATGCTACTTATAGACAAAGCATTCATTCAATCTGATTTGGTTATATAAATATATTGTAAATTGCTCAAATCATTCATTTATTTATGCATTAATTCCTATAATTTTTCTACTTTTCACTATATCATATTCTAGGTTGACCTAATTATTTTCATTTTATCTAATTCAGAAATAACCATCACTTTTGAGCTGTTCATGGTCAATATGAACGAATTTGGATTTGAGGCAAATTCTGTGAATTGCGCTAGCTCAAAAGTGATGTTCATTTCTTATATTTATAATATTCATTTACAAAATCACCATTTGTCTACATTGCTTGTGTAAGTCAGGAAATATTTCGTTGCATAAAACGAACTCCTAAGATCCGCCTCTGTTACAGTCGTATTGTGACTTACATCCACATGACATCACACTTGGTCTCACCCTGCCTTTTATCAACATTGCACAGTGCACCAGCTGTACTTTGGAGGTAGGAGACCGCAAGATTGGGATGATAATCCATGTAAGTTCACAATCTCCATCCGGGGTGTGACTTTGCGAGATCTTTGTAACAATTGTTGTATTTTTTCAAATCATCACGCTCTCTCAGTCATGTGCTTTAAACTAGTTCATAATCCGTTCATAGTCAAATATGAACAGATTATGCCGCGTGCTGAAATTGGTTGGTTCATAGAGGAAAATGCGATATTGTAAATATTTATTTCTGAGTAGGATGAGAAGAGAGGGAGGGAGGTATAAGTATGTTAATTATTGATCAACAAATCAAATCAAATGGCAATACAACATTAGCTTTAAAGAGTTATTTACCTGAAACTCCTCTGGTTTGCATTGTTGGAAGTGAGCATAACCAAACCCTCTTTGGCCAGCCCCAACAACTATAGCTTTAGTCTTCTCCACTTGGCTGGTCATTTTATTTCCTTAATAATTACATGTACACTTGTGTATATTTACATGTAAAACATCACCAATATTCATTCATAAGTTCATTACTTTTTTACTAAAAATTTTTAGTTTTCATGCTATAATACAAATACCGTGTATCAGAGTAGACTCCCCTACTACAAGTAATACACAGACACAGACATGTACTGATAATGATGTAGATAGTCCACGATTACAATGTTAACCTTGTTTACTAAATTTGTTTTTAGATGATTTCAATGAGGTTACCCAACTTACCCATTACAGACTGTGGATTGATTTATATATGTACATTTTTTGGACTTTTATATATTATGTACTCGGATGTTATGTCAAATATGCTGTCTGGCATGGATTAATAAAAAATCTATTCTTAGATCTAACGTCAGTCAACACAAACCGTGAAACTTCAACTTTTTCAAGCTGGATATTTATCATATTGTAATATTTGTAGGTTATACCTTAAAATTATTACCTGGTTGTCACCGATCGCATGTGTACAAACCAGAAATTACTTCAATCGAAGCTTTAAGATGGCTCACTATACCCTGAAATAGTTTCTCAAATCAGTACTAGTTGATTTAATCATAATAGATAAGATGATGATATTGTGGTAGCCTGGTTCCCGAGGCTTGCACATCGGAAGGCCTCGGGAACCAGGCTACTCGGGTCTTTCCGGCAAGCTCGGGAAAACGGAGTTGGGAAAACGTTTAATCTGGTCCCCCTTCTCACGATTTCTAGTATGGAATGCCATAACTGCCTTATGTGGATGTGTTTCATGATGATATTGTGCTTTTTCGTTATATGCTGTGTGGGGTTTTTCCATGATAAGGTGGTGCTTTTTTTATCATATGCTGTGGTTCTTTCATGATAAGACAGTGCTTGTTTTATCATATGCTGTGGTTCTTTCATGATACTACAGTGCTTTTTATATTATATGCTGTGGTTCTTTCATGATAAGGCGGTGCTTTTTCGTTATGCTGTGTTGGGTTTTTTTTCATGATAAGGTGGTGCTTCAAAAAAGCGAACGAACCCTTAGTCTCGTTCAACCAGACGCTCTGCTTTTTCCGTAAGTAGATCGTCGGAGATATACGGAGACAGCCGAGTGTCTGGTTGAACGAGGCTAACGAACCCTGTGTGTCAAACTCCCCGTCGAGGCCTCATTACGTCACCTACGAATAGTAAGCAAACGAACTCTGGCGAAAGTTTGCCCAGTGTGTGTGTGTGTATATATATATATATATATATAGAGAGAGAGAGAGAGAGAGAGAGAGAGAGAGAGAGAGAGAGAGAGAGAGTTTGCCTCATTTGGAATCAATTAATGTAAAGTTAAAGTTCTTACATGCACCGGTATATATCGGGTACCTGTAAAGTGCGAAAAGAAACGAAGGGAAATCTACCGAAACGAAACGAAACCCACCGAAACGAGTCAATTCGAAAGCCTACATTAAAGGGGAGGCTAATCTTATTTATATGTAGTAATTTTCACAGGGGCCTATAAGATACATTTTTTAAATATTATAATTAAAAGAGTTCGGTTATACAATCTGTTTCGTTTCCTTTCGGTAGATTTCGTTTCGTTTCGATTTCGTTTTGCACTTTACAGGTACCCGTATATATCTTGCGGATAGATGTTGAACTCGAAATGATAGTGATAAAAACCCAACCAATCGAAACAGAATCATTGTAAACTTATGATCCTAGTAAAGGGAATTATAATATGTGTAAATACATGTGCGTTTAACACATGTTAATTACCCTGTGTCAGACTGTGTTTTGTCCATTCTTTTCTCATAGGGGTCCTGCTCGCTAATATACCTAGTCTAACATGCCTTTCGAGTTTGATTTGAAAATATATTTTAAAGTAAGAATACATTAATAACATTTTAACAATCCTTTTTAAGCGCTAAGCGTAGCTTAAGCGCTTATTGCCGCCAGTTGGATTTTGCTTTCGTCATCATGTTTCCGGTTTATCGCCACCTATAGGCGAATTTATGCATCGCTGTAGTCAACAAGTCGTGTTTAAAGTAGTCGTAATTTTGCAACCGATCTAGCACGGGGATAACATTCATATCTGCAGTTGCATCCCCCCCCCCCCCGGAAATACAGTTCGTGGAACAGTGAATAAAATATGTATAAAAAGGGTGATATTTTTGTACTCATTCTGGGGGAAAGTGAGACACAGACGCAGGTCATTCTTCAGTTAAAATTCCCATTTGAATCTGCGTCTGTAATAATTAAAGTGATTCAAAATCTAAAATTGAATAAGAATATGTATATGAAACCGTTTTAGCTAGGGTGCCTTTGCATTGTTACCTTCGCATGGCGCTTAGAGGCCAGGAAAATCAAATTGCATGGTGCAATCTATAATTAGAAGCCACGTCATTAATCTATACACGAGTCAGGTGGGTTTTCCACTTGTGTTTTGGCTGCTGTTCCGACTCAGTAAAAAAATTTTCGGACGCAGCAAAAATGTGTGCAACACAGTAAAAGATTAACTGATCCGCGTCCATTGTGAACGTGAAAGAATTTGTGCACGATTATGCTTTGACAGCGAAGGACAGAGATCGGTGTCTCAGAAGGATGATATTTCGTAACTGCTTACACCTTCCCCGATCATATTATGTAAGTCGGTCATGCAGAAATTTAGAGGATGCAACGGTGTATCTTAAGCTTACTTTATTATTTCTAAACGACCAAGATATTCTTCAGAATCATCGTCAACACAATCAAATTTGATTTTGTGATTTAGTTTCAAAAATGAGACTAAAAATAATACATGTAGTCTTGGGGCAAGGAAAAGATAAAAGGTACAACATTTTATTATATCATATTATATTATATGGAAGACAATACCCCGGTTTCAAGTATTCAAAACACCGAGTGGACTTTTACGAGGGATGTATACTGAAATGCATATGTTTAGAACAAGTGTTAGATAAACATTGCCATTGTGTCAAGCATGAATATGAAATGGTTTGCGGTCCACAGCACGCTACATACAACGAAAAGTAATCGTGTTTTCAATTTCTTTGTACTTCAAACAAACAATTGACAATGACATGCATATGCTACATGTATTTCCGAACGTACAAATGATGAAGAAGGGGGAGGGGCATGGATGTACTGTCGTTGTTCCCTGTCCCCACATTTTGTTTTCGCTGAACGATCTTTTCATATAAAAAAGATGCATTTAGTTTTTTGGTGAGATGCCTCTTCATTATTTCTAACAGCGGTTTGAACATTACCGTTTGAAAATTACTTTTGTAACTTTTCAGTGCCTAGTTTGGGATTCTCATTTAGCTACATTTACATGTTGTAAATCTTGCATATTTATTGCGAGTCACTTCTGTTACGTTTTTTTTTCATATTAGAACTCCTACACAAGCTTCGAATCTTATGATTTTTTGCTAAGGTTATTAGCATTTTCATACAAAGAACTGTTTTATAAAATTAAAACAATAGCAATGTGTATTATGTCTCATTCAGACAAACGGATGAGTCTCCTTTGCAATATGAATATGAGCTTTTGCACAAGAATTGTAATACACACAAGTTGATGAGTACAGCATTTAATGTACCTGTGTACAAACCCTTGGGGTTTTTTTTGGGGGGGGGGGTAGATTTACGTATAACAAACAATCACTACAATTGCTAAATGTAAATCCATGCTTATATGTTAGTCTAATTCATCATCATATTTGAATTAGTATATCCTCTTGCACTAACTTTCATGTTAAAAATGAACGATCTCGATCCACTCTTGTTGATGACGCAGTATTCAGTTTCAAAGTAATATTGCACATGTATGATGAACATCTTTTCTAAATAACTTCCTAAATTTTATTTTCAGTTATACATGTATTTATCGGACTTATTTGGATTCAGATTCTCTCCAACCTGATTTTGAATTGAAAATAACTTAATTATTGATTACAAAAAATAATTCCACTTTCATGGTTTGATTGTTATTTACAGATAATTATGCACTGGATTATGTAGTACAAGTCATACAGATGCATGTTTATGTGTGTATTTAAATGATTTCTGGTAAGGTAATGAAATGGATGTAAAGCGTTTCATAATCCTGCATTATTGGTGTGTTTTGACATGTGGCATTTGTTAGTGTATGTGGTTATGTGTAATTTTCTTTTTTGTCTAGTTTGTTTGTTCCTTTCTATTATAAGTGAGTTACATATATGTATCAAACTATTAATTTTTTTCATTTCAGTTGTATTCTAAAAATTATATTTTAACTGGAACACAACAGTAAGTTAGTTGCGTAATAACAATTGAACCATTACAACTGTTTTCACATTTTCTACCAAAAATGTTCTTCTCTATAACATCACATCTGTAAGAGAAAAAAAATGCATAGTCATGTAGAGCATTTAATGATCCAGGGACCGGAGCAGAGCGGATCAGAAACCCTTGCCTTGGGAAGATGGGTGGGAGCTAAACAGGGTATAAAGTGTTCATTTGTCAAATATTTGAATAACATAGCCTTAAATGCTATTGATTAATTGTATCTTGTTTAACGTTCTTCTCAATAATTTTTAATTCATATGGAGACGTCACCAAGACCGGTGAAGGTCTTCAAAAAGGCCTATGCTCGGCGCTTACAGCCATTGAGCAGTGAGGGTTCTTTAACGTGTCACACCTACTGTGACACGGGACATCCGTTTTAAAGGCCATCTCCGAGGACCCGTGACATTCACACCTGATGCCGAGAGTTTGGTGATGGAACTGTCACTACCTGTTTAACGAACTAGGTCTGTCGCGGCCGGGATTCGAACCCCGACCGCCCGCATACAGAGCGAGCACTTTACCTCTGGACCACCGCAGCGGTGGTAATGCTATTGATACTAAATTCTGATTATAGATATTTAATAAGGACAGGTGTCCTTTACCAAAATTGTAAATTTCATGATCCAAGGACAGGGTTTTAGTTTAGTGTGGGATCAAAATTATCATAGTGACCATTGTTTTAACAACATCATATAAAATTTATATTTCAACGTGTTGAAAAGTTTCAGGACATTGCTTCCAATCCATATTTGTTATTTTCTTACAGAAAATGTACTACTTAGTTATGCGAAAATAAAGAATAATGCATAAACCCTTTTTAAGCGCTAAGCGTAGCTTGAGCGCTTATTGCCGCCAGTTGGATTTTGCTTTCGTCATCATGTTTCCGGTTTATCGCCACCTATAGGCGAATTTATGCATCGCTGTAGTCAAGTCGTGTTTAAAGTAGTCGTAATTTTGCAACCGATCTAGCACGGGGATAACATTCATATCTGCAGTTGCATCCCCCCCCCCCGGAAATACAGTTCGTGGAACAGTGAATAAAATATGTATAAAATGGGGGATATTTTTGTACTCATTCTGGGGGAAAGTGAGACACAGATGCAGGTCATTCTTCAGTTAAAATTCCCATTTGAATCTGCGTCTGTAATAATTAAAGTGATTCAAAATCTAAAATATGTGTATGAAACCGTTTTAGCTAGGGTGCCTTTGCATTGTTACCTTCGCATGGCGCTTAGAGGCCAGGAAAATCAAATTGCATGGTGCAATCTATAATTAGAAGCCACGTCATTAAGCTATACACGAATCAGGAGGGTTTTCCATGTGTGTTTTGGCTGCTGTTCCGACTCAGTAAAATTTTTGTCGGACGAAGCAAAAATGTGTGCAACACAGTAAAAAAAAAACTGATCCGCGTCCATTGTGAACGAGAAAGAATTTGTACACGATTATGCTTTGACAGCAAAGGACAGATATCTCAAAAGGATGATATTTCGTAACTGCGTACACCTTCCCCGATCATATATGTAAGTCGGTCATGCAGAAATTTAGAGGATGCAACGATGTAACTTAAGCTTACTTTATTATTTCTAAACGACCAAGATATTCTTCAGAATCATCGTCAACACAATCAAATTTGATTTCGTGAATTTAGTTTCAAAAATGAGACTAAAAATAATAGCATTGGGGCAAGGAAAAGATAAAAGGTACAACATTATATTATATTATATTATATTATATTATATGGAAGACAATACCCCGGTTTCAAGTATTCAAAACACCGAGTGGAATTTTACGAGGGATGTATACTGAAATGCATATGTTTAGAACAAGTGTTAGATAAACATTGCCATTGTGTCAAGCATGAATGTGAAATAGTTTTCGGTCCACAGCACGCTACATACAACGAAAAGTAATCGTGTTTTCAATTTCTTTGTACTTCAAACAAACAATTAACAATGACATGCACATGCTACATGTATTTCCGAACGTACAAATGATGAAGAAGGGGGAGGGGCATGGATGTACTGTCGTTGTTCCCTGTCCCCACATTTTGTTTTCGCTGAACGATCTTTTCATTTAGTTTTTTGGTGAGATGCCTCTTCTTTATTTCTAACATCGGTTTGAACATTACCGTTTGAAAATTACTTTTGTAACTTTTCAGTGCCTAGTATGGGATTCTCATTAACTACATTTACATGTTGTAAATTTTGCATATTTATTGCGAGTCATTTCTGTTATGTTTTTTTTTTCCATATTAGAACTCCTACAGAAGCTTCGAATCTTATAGTTTTTTCCTAAGGTTATTAGCATTTTCATATAAAGAACTGTTTTATAAAATTAAAACAATAGCAATGTGTATTATGTCTCATTCAGACAAACGGACGAGTCTCCTTTGCAATATGAATATGAGCTTTTACACAAGAAGTGTAATACACACAAGTTGATGAGTACAGCATTTAATGTACCTGTGTACAAACTCTTGGGGTTTTTTTTTGGGGGGGGGGGGGTAGATTTATGTATAACAAACAATCACTACAATTGCTAAATGTAAATCCATGCTTATATGTTAGTCTAATTCATCATCATATTTGAATTAGTATATCCTCTTGCACCAACTTTCATGTTAAAAATGAGCTATCTCCACTCTTGTTGATGACGAAGTATTCAGTTTCAAAGTAATATTGCACATGTATGATGAACATCTTTTCTAAATAACTTCCTAAATTTTGTTTTCAGTTATACATGTATTTATCTGATTTATTTGGATTCAGATTCTCTCCAACCTGATTTTGAATTGAAAATAACTTAATTATTGATTACAAAAAATAATTCCACTTTCATGGTTTGATTGTTATTTACAGATAATTATGCACTGGATTATGTAGTACAAGTCATACAGATGCATGTTTATGTGTGTATTTAAATGATTTCTGGTAAGGTAATGAAATGGATGTAAAGCGTTTCATAATCCTGCATTATTGGTGTGTTTTGACATGTGGCATTTGTTAGTGTATGTGGTTATGTGTAATTTTCTTTTTTGTCCAGTTTGTTTGTTCCTTTCTATTATAAGTGAGTTACATATATGTATCAAACTATTGATTTGTTTCATTTCAGTTGTATTCTAAAGATATTTCATACACTATTTAACTGGAACACAACAGTAAGTTAGTTGCGTAATAACAATTGAACATTTTATACCGAAAACTACCATTACAACTGTTTTCACATTTTCCACCAAAAATGTTCTTCTCTATAACATCACATCTGTAAGAGAAAAAAATGCATAGTCATGTAGAGCATTTAATGATCCAGGGACCGGAGCAGAGCGGATCAGAAACCCTTGCCTTGGGAAGATGGGTGGGAGCTAAACAGGGTATAAAGTGTTCATTTGTCAAATATTTGAATAACATAGCCTTAAATGCTATTGATTGATTGTATCTTGTTTAACGTTCTTCTCAATAATTTTTAATTCATATGGAGACGTCACCAAGACCGGTGAAGGGCTTATTTAGGCCTATGCTCGGCGCTTACGGCCATTGAGCAGTGAAGGTTCTTTAGCGTGCCACACCTACTGTGACACGGGACATCCGTTTTAAAGGCCATCTCTGAGGACCCGTGACATTCACACCTGATGCCGAGAGTTTGGTGATGGAACTGTCACTACCTGTTTAACGAACTAGGTCTGTCGCGGCCGGGATTCGAACCCCGACCGCCCGCATACAGAGCGAACACTTTACCTCTGGACCACCGCAGCGGTGGTAATGCTATTGATACTAAATTCTGATTATAGATATTTAATAAGAACAGGTGTCCTTTACCAAAATTGTAAATTTCATGATCCAAGGACAGGGTTTTAGTTTAGTGTGGGATCAAAATTATCACAGTGACCATTGTTTTAACAACATCATATAAAATTTATATTTCAACGTGTTGAAAAGTTTCAGGACATTGCTTCCAATCCATATTTGTTATTTTCTTACAGAAAATGTACTACTTAGTTATGCGAAAATAAAGAATAATGCATAAACCTTTTTTTAATGTTGTTCCTGCTCATTAACATTACATGCAGAATTCATGAAGTCAGCTTAGCGCTTTTCAGTACTTTCAGTACTTTGATTTAATGTTGTTCCTGCTCATTAACATTACATACATGATTCATGAAGTCAGCTTAGCGCTTTTCAGTACTTTCAGTACTTTGATTAATTATTTTCATCATCACTTAGATATATCGCAATCGGCATTCAGCAAAATAAGCTCTTTGATATGCGAAGGGTTCCAAGTGATCACCTCATCATAATGAATATCCACAGCACAATATGAAAAATCCCCACTCGTTGTAAAACCACATCTTATAAAGAAATAACGCCAGCATACATTGAAAAAGATCATTCTTTTGAAGAAAAAAAACCCCACCAGCATGAATGTAAAAAGCACCATCTTGTCAGGATAAAACCACAGCATGTAATAAAATGTCAACATCTTAATAACATAAAAGAACCACAACATGTAATAAAAAAGCACCATCTTATCATGAAAAAAACAACAGCATATGCCATATAACGAAAAAGCACAATATCATCATGAAACACATCCACGTATGGCAGTTATGGCGTTCCATACTCTAGAATGCGCGAACGGAATTGTGGGAAGGGGACCATCCGATCGGCTGTCACAACAAACTCCCCGTCGAGGCCTCACGTGTTGTTTACATCTGGCTGTATAATCACATGACTTACAAAATGGATACACACAACCATATTGCACCGAATGTGCGTATAGACAGCTTTAAAAGGTATGTTATATTTTAAGCGCAATTTACTCAAAAAGCTCGGTGAATTCATTCTAGATTTATTGATTGTATTTCAGCTTCTTCGGGATATGTAGTTCGATTATTAACTGTATTAATCCGAGATTCCTCTGACTCCAATCCCTGTTTATAATATGACATATGCAATGCTCTGTCTCACTCGAACTCTCGCTTAAAAGCAGGGGTAAGTGTCAGAAGAATATCGGATTAGTTCTGTAAGAGGTGTCTTGCAATACCCGCCCGTTTCTCCGCATCCTCATAATGTTGAAGTTCCTGAGCTCACTCGTACGTCCCACGCACAGGTACTTGTTTCTGTAAAACACTTACGACCTCTGTATACTAATAACAACACAAGGGTACCTAGCTTCAAATGACATAGAATGGCACCCCCTGAGAATGTCGGCCTTTTGAGCTTCCAGGGAATATGCGATGCAAATGTATTTACTACCGTTGTATTGTACAATCATTCAACTTAAAAACCATGTATGACATGACTGCATTCATTACAGCTCTTATCGCCGAAAACTGCAACAAATCATGGGTCTACAGCTCGATTTTCCGTTTTATACCACGAAGTGCTATGTACTGATACCGCACAGAATGAAAATTGAATATTGGTTGTATTGAAAAATTAAGTCTCATTGTTTTATTATCACAATAAATTTATACGATATGTTTATTACCAAAAAAATCTTGAAAATATTGCTTTGTTAATAAAATAAAAATTTTGAATTGAAGACGCTGTATGCTAATTTTAGTTACTCAAAAAAACCAAAGCTGTTCGTACGTTTCGGGATTTTACATGTCGTCAGAAGGTAGAAGCTAAGACTTCCCGAGAGGAGATTTAAAAATATTTTCGTGTCGGAATCATTTCTTATGAAGATAATAATGAAATTATGACTTACTGTAAATACAACTTTGTTAACTAGTATGAGAAATATTTCTGCCAATTGCATGTTTCATGCAGATCTATGGAAAATCAGAGAAAATCCAGATAAAAGATTATTTGAAAGTATGCAAAAATAGAGCAAGGAAAGTTTTTTAGTGATGTGTTATTGACTTTGTGGTATGTATTGATGTGACAAGTAACTGTTGTTGCATTGAAGTTTTATGAAACCCACTATAAGCACCAAGAACGCTGCAGGCACATAGCAAATGTTTTTCGGAGGCGACTGGCCAACCTTTTTAATTGACGATAAACATTAACTGTTATTTTCATGCATGCAAAAAAAAATTCGAAGATATATTACGGAAATGGCCCCTCCACTATTTTTGATAGTACGTACTATGTAGTAGTGATTGAGAAGATATTAATGCATGTAAGCTTGAAAGTTATAAATTGAAGCCCTGGAGCAAAGAATGACTCCCAGCCTGAGGGAAAAAACTTGAGACAGCAATGATGAACACTATAACACCCCCACCCACCCACACACTAATTAAGGTTCTGAAGATCTTTATCATGACTATTATATTTTTATCATTGTCTGTCAGGAAATTTAAACAAGCCATGTGCAACTTCCAAATTCTCCGGCGACCTCCCTCACCCGCATCACTAATTTTACGGATCTGTTCCGATATGGAAAAATTCACAGGCATCTGAAGTATGGACACCACTACCCCCTCCCCCCTTTCTGATTTTTTGGGGCGGCGATTATTTCTCCGAAATGTGTGGATTCCCCGTCTATTCCATACTAATTTCAATTTATGTAATCGTGAACATGCTGTTTGTAAGCCTTATACTGTTTATAATAAGTATATTTTATTATACCAGTCCAGTGAAACGACTACATCAATCGAAATTGGGATGATAGAGACACATTTTGGGGGAATTGTCACCGCAAAAAAAAAAAAATCAGAAAGGGGAGGGGGGGTTATAGTTGTATAGGCCTATATATCAGTTGTCTGTGGGAAAAAATATGGAGGATAGAGTCCCCTTTATTTTTTGTAGCATTTCTCCCCTAATTTTAGTACATGTAACTAAATTATATAAAATAAGATCAGTTGTGGTTAATGGTCACCATTAAAATCATCCTTTTGCCTGTTATTTTTAATTCAACTCTGACGCTCTATCTTTCTATAAATAACTCTAAAGAATTCTAAACATAATTTTAGAAGAGCGTGCTAGCCAGTCAAAATCGCCCACGTATTCTGCGCGGTCTCAGTACATAGCACTTCGTGGTATAAAACGGAAAATCGAGCTGTAGACCCATGATTTGTTGCAGTTTTCGGCGATAAGAGCTGTAATGAATGCAGTCATGTCATACATGGTTTTTAAGTTGAATGATTGTACAATACAACGATAGTAAACACATTTGCATCGCATATTCCCTGGAAGCTCAAAAGGCCGACATTCTCAGGGAGTGCCATTCTATGTCATTTGAAGCTAGGTACCTTTGTGTTGTTATTAGTATACAGAGGTCGTAAGTGTTTTACAGAAACAAGTGCCTGTGGTCCCACGGTCACGAGTGGACTCAGGACCCCTGACGTTGTGAGGATGGTTTCTCCTATTCTCTTGAGAGAAGAAGACAGGACAAGCAAAGACTTCACATCCACACATGCCTGTTCACTTCTTTAAGAGAATAGGTTTATCCGTATCAAACATTTTTTATCATACGAGATATCTTTACAGACTGACATAATTGAAATTGACGCATTTATTTTGCTGCTATGGTAATCCGAGATTCCTCAAACTCTTGCCCCATTTATTATATTTAAAAAAATTGACATGAGCTAGGGAGTTCGAAATTTTATCAATGATTTTATAAAGTCAATAAAATTCCACTCGATTGACCAAGCCTGCCTTGAGCCACACATTAGCTATTCTTATTGACTTTATAGATAAAATTCCTGTGGTAAGAGGAATCTCAGATTAGCTGCCAGATAGTTGTTGCACCTATATACACTTTAATCTAGTTGCAAGCAATTAGATTGTTTAAAACTTAATGCTGAGAAGCAATAGTAATACTATGTACATCTGAATAGGTAGTTATAAGTACAGCATTTACTTATACTGTACACTTCAGTTTATTGACAGTTAGTATACTATAGCACATTGAATTGCAATTATTGGAAATTTCCTGCAACACCCAGGATATTTTTTGTAAACACCCTCTCTGATTTTTATCTGATACATATTATTTTATACAAGAAATGAGTTACAGTACTAAATTCGTCCAGATGATCCTAGCTTTTACTATACTTTTAAATTAGAATGGTACCTAAATATAGGTAAGATTGAAAATAAAAGAACTATTTTGCTTCAGAAGAAAGATGTCTGCCCTCCCTGGTGAAAATAGAATTATTCCCCGTGTTATATTTGCTACTACCCACCTACAAATGTAGCTCTCAAGAAATTACCCCAACACACAGATTTCAGTGTCAAAATATGATTTCGGGTTGCTGTAATTTTATTAGCTAAGATGGAGTCATTTGGAAGCTCTCGGTTTTATTGTGATATTAAAGCAAAAGTTATTTTTGAAAGAAATCAAGATAATACACTTGTTCACTGACTGTGTGGGAAATTAGCTCTTTTATCAAATACCTGATGGAAACTTAGTAATTTCCCACAGAATATATGGTGTCTTCCCCTCAGATTTGAAAAAAAAAATCCCTGGACAGCAAGTGGGGACCAACTACATACTATCCTTACAGTTTTGATCTGTTAGTGTTCTTCTGTTAACAGTGAAGACATTTTATGACCTCATGATATCAACATACACCAACAGTGATTATTATCCTTCAGAATGATACAGTCAATTTGATTGGTCACATGAAGGGAGACAATTTGTGCTGATCTCCTTCACGTGCAGGGTGACAACTGAGTTTTAACTATTTACAATGCTTTAAAAATTTCTTTAAAGAATTAATGCTTGCATCAATTCTTTTAAAGAGAGCAACAATTTAATACGCAAGTTCCGAGATATCAGCTCTTCTGTGATGGAGGTACGTTCAGTATTCTGTTGAATGCTTGGTTGGGTACAAGATGTATACATATATAGCCTAGCTATGCAAATAAGGATAAAAGTTATAAAAACGTAAATTTTGTTTATATCAGCCGTTGGTATACATTAAACTGACCATATCAAGAATAATATTTGTTTTAATTAGGCCATTAAATTAAATATGAAATTATTTTTTATTTCCTCTTCTGCACGAGTGATACCGGCCTTCATCAAAAAGAGATGGTGATTATCAATTATTGATTTTTGTTTGAGCTAATTTATTATCAAATACTAATAAACTTACTAATATTGTGTGTTTCAGTAATTTGGGTGGTTACATGATGTCTGATAATCATCCTTTAGGCAATATATGAAGACAGCGATAAGCATTTGTACCCACCGCATGTGGACAAAAATATGTTTCGAGTCTCATTGTGTGCAGAGGGAAAGAACTATTGGGCAACTCGGAAATTTCGTATTAAAAGAGATCATCAATTCATGTTGAATTGAAGATATCTCTAATTATATTAGTTGCACAGTTCTTTCTAAAAGAAATACTGGGCACATTCATATCATTAATTCAGTTGAAGAGAGCAAATAATTTAGCTATTGCGTGCATTAATTGAATTGATCTCGTCCGCTGCAATTCCATTGAAGAGAGCAATAATTCTGTTATTGTACACATTCATTCATTGAATTATTGCTCTCTTTAATTGGATTATAGTGTGCATCAATTCAATTGTTGATATCAATTCAAACGAGGAATGCAACAATTCAAATATAGTGCTCATTCAGCAGAATGATTATTGCTATCAATACATGTACTTCAATTAATGTGTGCAAAAATTCAGTATTATTGAAGATATCATTAATCATGTGAAGAGATCTTTAATTGAATTGTTGCATGCATCAAATGAATTGATGATATCTATTCAAAGATATCAGTTTATGTTAATTCTGATCGACTGTCCATCATGCTTTTTTCATTGATTTATTTTATATGTCCATCTGCAGACAAGATGTATTATGGAATGGTGAACATGTCTGTCCATCCGTCTGTACCACTTCATGTCTGGCTTGTAACTCAAATACTATGACCTACTAGAATCATAAAATTTTCAAATTGTAATTAAACATCTGACATGTGTATCATAATGTTACGCAGGGAGAGGGATTAAAAAAATATACATCAAGGTCTATTTTTAAGGTCTTTGAGGATAAATTTTATTCATGCAACCAGAAATTTAAGTTGTGCTTCAATAAATGAAATGTATATAAATTTCAGATTACCTTATGGGGAAGTAGATCAATGGTGCACAGATTGAAAACATGAAACAACTGTAGGTAAACGTGGATTGGACTTGTAACTTCCTGTTCTCACAATATTTACCATCATCTAGAAAATTCTGAAAGATCCCAATCTGAGTCTCTAATTAATCAGAGATAAGGAATTCTTTAGAATTGTGTGGAAGGATGGGTTTACCGTTGAACCAGAAGGCGGGCTACAGCATTGGTCACGTCCTGAATGATCTGACGGCCTCAGTGTGGTTCAGTTATCTCATTGTATACTTTCATCAAGTTTTGAATTTCAACAACAACCTGGCGGGATATTTAATGCTGATTGGACAAGTGAGTGATGCATTGTTCACCCCATTCATTGGCTATGAATCTGACAACACTAAAGGTATCTGTGGATTGGGAAGGAGAAAATCTTGGCATCTTGTTGGTAAGTGTAAGGGATGGTGGTGCAGGAGAGTGTTATAACTACAGAACATTAACTGGCAACATTGGAAAAATACCGTGCTAGTCAATTCTAATATATTACAGTCAAAACATTTAATGTAGCAATGAAAAGGACAGTCACAATTCACCGACGACAACCATTAAAACATTGGGTTGAAATTGTAGTTTTTGAGTGCAATTACATGTACATGTATCACAACAGATATAGTGGGATATTCTGTATTTACCTTTGTTAATTTACATCATTGAAGTTTTTTGGAATTCCTGTTCGTTGCAAATATATATGAAAAGTTAACTCACAAAACTGACTTGATGGAGTTCTCTTTAAAAACCTTGGGTTGATTTTGTTATTTTCAGAATCTTGCCTACCATTTCATCAGTGACATGAAATGTTTTGGCTATAACATGACAATCATAAAAGTTATATATTTCCTATCTTGGTAATTGATGTTTGGCAGTCTTTAAAAAAGACTTCATACATAAATTTATTCCGCTTCAGACGTTGATAAATGTTTGCATTAAAACAAATCGCCTTATGCTCCAAAATTTCAATACACTGTTTCTGTGCAAGGGGTGTATCATGGATTTTGACAACTATGAAATCATTTAAAAATCACATGACACCCAGAATTTTCAATACAGCATCTCCATGCAGGAATGTGTCTCATTTTGACAATTATGTTGTCACACATGTAACTAACATGAGAAACAGCGTAGCTTACGTATTCGCATTCAGTTTTAACAGTTTTAATGATTTTCCTGATTTACATGTAAGTTTGTTTTGGAAACTGCCATGATGTCACCGTGACCTAATTCGTAGCTAAGAGGAAAACGATTGGCTGTATATTTCTGAGCCGCAGTGGAATAGAAATAAAGTTCTTGTTTTTGTGTATGTTGCGGGATAACCTCCTTGGTCTCGAAATGTTGTTTGAAATATATGAGCCTCGGCTAATGCCTTGGCTTTGATATTTCAAAATAAGATTTCTAATCTCAGAAGTTATCCTGCAGCATACACAAAAACACGATCACCCATACAGTAAAACATGCTTATGATAAATATGCTGATCACGAATTCACATTTATTGCAAAGTGATATTTTATTTCCTTATGAGAGGAAATTTAAAAATATTTTATTTGATATAACAATATCTATAATAATTTAAGTACAAATGTGTGGTTTATACGTGTGTCATAAGATATATCATTTTATACTCCACAGTGCCCATATGTTCATATCATTCATTCCCAATTTATTGAACCCGTTTTTAAAGCCCGAATTCTCCAAAACATGATGTTTACGTCAAGAGATCCAACCAGAATTACATAGCACATTATCGTTAGTACAAAAGAATGTTCATGGATTAATTGGTGTTCTTGCTTTTATGACCTATATAGATTTCTATGATCCCAATTAAACTGCATTGACTTCCTGCTCCTCAGGAGGAATGCTACACCAGAGAAATTTTATATGGATGAAAAGTGGAGGATATGTGCAACAAAATTGAAATTGAAAACTTGCAAATTTATTTTGTTTAGTCAAAAAATGCATTTTTTTTATTGATTAGAGAAAGCAATCTGGAAAAAATATATAAAACCCCTACTGGACTCGACCCGGTGATCTACAGTTAGAACTATACTCAACTAGGCAATGACATTTAAAATGAATAAACAAATATTGCTGATATGTATATTTTCATCCATGTTTTGAAAGGAAGTCAGCCGTTATGGTGATGTACTGAGTTACAGAGTACCTCCTTAAATTATGAGATGGCAGTTAATTTTTAAGATGTGAAGTTTGTGTAGATCTGGTGGAAGCAGTGACTATGTCATATGCAACATGAGATAATTAGTAGTCTCTGTATAGTATATAGAAACAGTCGATAATTCCTAAGTTATATTTTGAACAGGAACAATCTCAGTGGCTTGCAGTTATCCCTTTGTCTTCAATGACTGTATTGATTGTTCAGATGCTCCGGACTGGTCCAAGTTTATCTATTTTGCTCCTTTTGTGGTCATCTTCCAGTTTGGTTGGGCAGCCACACAAATTTCACACCTGTCACTCATACCTGATCTGACACCTGATGAAAATGAGAGAGTAGAACTCAACGGACTCAGGTAAATTACAGAGACACCATAAGGTGGAAAGGAATTGTTATACTTGTGTGTGCAGTGTGATTATATCTCTACTTGACATGTGTGCACTTGTATAAAAATTTACTTCCAATATGATTTTGCTATTTAAATTTTTTTTTTTAAATGTCATACAGTTGTTCATCTGACAATTATTGGCAATGCCATCACAATTCCTCACTAAACAATAATATAGACATCACAATGCCATTCCAACAAATGACTTTCAGGAAGCATCCATGCATGGCTATTTCATGACTGCATGTTCCAATTTTGTTGATTGACAAGCAGACTGTCAAGCACAGAAAGTTCTAAGAAATGCGACCTTATCTCAGCTAGGTGTTTAATGTGTATTTTTTTTTGGTTTACATCTCTTGTGCTCAAAATGCTCTGCAGGCGAAATTGCACAGGGTGTGTAAACTAAAAATCTTTAAATATGATATATGTCATATATAAAGTCTCTCCATATATGTATATATACATGTATATATATTTATGATTTTTGGCCACAATTGTCATGAGTCATGAGTTGGATGTCTGTATTAAGTTGAAAAGCATTTCCATGCACATGAATATTTGTCATCATTCTAAGGTCACCTGTCTCCGATGTTGATGTGTTGTGTAATCTCAGACATGTGCAACAGCTGCTGACATGGATAATCAGACTGTATACAATATATAAATGTACCTCTGAAATACAGATTGTCCCAGCTGATTTCATATTTGTCTTGCACAATCAAGCTTGTTAATTTCAGACAGTCTGTATATCATATGAATAATGAACATGCATGTGGTCTCTCTCAGAATTTGAACTTTAATCATCCATTATACACTCATGATTTATCACCTGAGCAGCACATGGTGAGTGGTTGATGTACTAGGCCCAGCTGATATCATGTTTGTCTTGATGTTGTCGATTTTCAGGCATCATAACAGACAAGCTTGTGATTCCAAGAATTTGGACCTACTATATGTATACGTGTATAGTTACATGTAATCGGTCACCCGAACAACACATGACTTAATTGTGTAAATAATGGAGTGTAAAAGACACTTACATCATTATCTGACCTATAGGAGAGGGAATAATCTAGTACCTTTCAACCATGTTAGCAAACAAGTGACGGCCTCAGCTATTTTATAGTGATAAAAGGTTTAAATTTTATTATAGACCTGATAAGCAAATTAGTAAGACTTGAAAGACACTGATAGTACATGTACCTATACAGCCCTCCCAGATAGCTTGGCTTTACTGGGTAATTAAGATCCAGCACATGTACACATGCCTGTATCATTTTTAAGGTGAAGGTACCTTGTAGGGACATCGCGGATTTGTTATTGTACTTTCGCAGACCAGTAAAAATATAATCATTGCATTTTATTGTGCCCTGACATATTTTAGAGAGGTTTATGACTACACGTACCACTTTGTCCATGGCTGTGCATCTTTCCATTGAGACCTAATTTCCTTTACTTAATATGTATCAATATAAACTTATACCATACTTGTGTTTAATGACATGCAAAACCTAATTAATTTGGATTCATTACATTTATACACTTGTGAGGTGAAGATTAATTTTCCTCTGATCAATATTAATTGATTGTATATTGTTTCCCATCACTCTCAAGAATTTTTCACTCATATGGAGACATCACCATTGCCGGTGAAGGGCTGCAAAATTTAGGCCTATGCTCGGCGCTTAGAGCCTTTGAGCAGTGAAGGATCTTTATCGTGCCACACCTGCTGAGACATGAGGCCTTAGTTTTTGCAGTCTCATTTGAAGGACCATCCCATTTAGTCACCTTTTATGACAAGCAAGGGGTATTGAGGACCTATTCTATACTGGATCCCCATGGGACCCTCTGATAAAGAGCATAATTTGCATAGTTCTCATGGATGACCTTTTCACATTTTCAAGATCAATTTTATTCTGCATTCATGAAATGTACAACTGGCCTAATTTACTAAATTCTCTGATACATGTGGACAGTTTATTTTTTTACTATCTTTTTTGCAATCTACATTAGAAATTTCAGATTTGGAATATACATGCATATATACAAAGAAATGACAATGTTTGTGGTATTTGGCAACATTTCTCGAGAACAATCCTTCTGTTGAAGATAGTGGTATTTGGCAACATTTCTCGAGAACAATCCTTCTGTTGAAGATAGTGGTATTTGGCAACATTTCTCGAGAACAATCCTTCTGTTGAAGATAGTGGTATTTGGCAACATTTCTCGAGAACAGTCCTTCTGTTGAAGATAGTGGTATTTGGCACCATTTCTCGAGAACAGTTTTTCTGTTGAAGATAGTGGTATTTGGCAACATTTCTCGAGAACAATGCTTCTGGTAAAACAGCACATACTGACAATTTCTCTGAATGCCATGTTTGAATGCTACTAACTTTACCAAAGGTAGTGCTTGAAAAAAATGTTACTGAATGCTGAAAATCATATACAGTATTACCATGGTATATTGCCACCCCCACGTACTGCCATCAAAATGTGTAGAACAATTTTCCATACAATCATTCTAAGAAACCCAATATAATGCCAAATGCATCTATCGAATTACCGACAGTTCGGGTCCACAACGTTTCAGGTGTGCAGCTGTTCGGCACCTGATGCGATGTTTTGGGAGTTCTGTGACAACGGTTCGGGAGTTTGTTAACGACAGTTCGGGAGTTGATTATTGAAATTATTAAAGAAGTAAGAGTTCACGTACTTAGAGGGATGCAAGATGGTTCGGGAGTTGTCATATGTCGCACACCCGAATTGTTGATAGTTCAGTTCATTTGAAGTAACAAAATGCATAAATATTTCTTTTGGTTGTGTTTTGATATAGCAGAGATATTTTGTTATTCAATGCATCAGAGGAATTTTGTGCCATGAAAGTTGCCGACATAATGGGATAAATACCGTTATCAGTAGACAGTGTCCATAACCTTTTTAAAAATGCTTATTATCAGCATGTAAAAAATAAATTTCAAATGTGAATATCAGCAAACAACTTAAGTTTTCTTTCCTTCAAGCAGTGTACTCTTTAGAAAAATACTTTTTTGGGTGAAATAAAGACATTTTTACCCTCAAGTGCAACACTAAAATATTGTTTTCTTGATTGTGTTTCACCCATTATATGTATTAGAGTTTTAACACTCAGAATTAATTCATAAATTCACAAAAATATCAAAATAGCACTGAAAATAATGTTTGTCATGAATCTTGAATCAATCCTGCATACATTCTGAAAAGTTCATGATTAATACACTAAAAATCAAATTTTAATGAAGTTTTAAATAGGCCTAATGAAATTTAAAAGACAGGAACTACTTTTTATACGCCCGTCATTAGACGGAATGTATTATGTTAGAATTGTACAAGTGAATTTGCATTTCAGCTGGATTGATCCATTATTGACCTACTTTAGGGCTATAAGTAGGTCAAACAGTTTTCTGGATTTTTTTTTCGTTACAGATATTGCCCTGAAATTTACACATAAGCTTCCTTTCAGAGAAATACAAGTTCAGTTTGCATTTCAGCTGGATTGGTCCGTCCATCCATCTGTGACCTACATTAGGACTAAAAGTAGGTCAAATAGTTTTCCGGGTTTTTTTTTTCATTATGGATACAGATATTGCACTGAAATTTAGTCATAGGCTTCCTCTCAGAGGAATACAAGTACAGTTTTCATTTTAGCTGAATTGGTCCACCCTTGACCTACTTTTGGACTAAAAATAGGTCAGGCTTTTTTTTTCATTATGGATACAGATATTGCCCTGATACATGTACATGTATTTAGTCAAAGGGTCACTGTCCGACAGGCGTATATTGTACCGTTTGCGGTACTCTTGTTGATCCTTGAGTTTATAGTGAAAATTTAAATTGATCAGACTATGCATTTATCTTCTGTTGGATAAATGTGTAGTACTACAGTACATGTAATTATATATATTACAAGGGAAAAATTAAAGGTTTGGAAATGGTTGAAATAGAAAATCCAAGATGATTTCTGAGCATATTTGGATTTTCTTCTGTCTTACTCTGTGAGCAGAATGACATGACAAGAGATTGAGGGGACGTCAATCTTAACTACAGTACTCCTAATTATCGCCTTCCCTCGGAGGGGGGGATTGAGAGGGAAGCCAATCTTCATTACAGTGCTCTTATAATTATAATTATTACTCGCACTCTCCCTTTGGGTAATCGTTGATGTTTTAAGAATTAGATTATGAGATGTAACAATTTAAAACATAAAAAATAAGTGTACCTGTCAATTTTAAAACAGAGAAATAACACTAAATATCAAATTCATTTGGCAGCTCCCAAACTGTCGTGCCCGAAACATCACATACCCAAACCGTCGTCCCCGAACTGTCGATGCTAAACTCCCGAACCGTTGTATATGCCATTCTAGTCTCGAACCATCATGCTCCCTCATCTATCACCACCTGTCCTAGGGTACAAAAGGTCAAATTACCTGTATACATCCACCCCAATAACAATGCCAATAACCAGGGACCAGAAGCCATAATTTTACATAATTGGTATGTCCAGTGAATCATAACAAAACTAGATTTTGCACATATTCAACATATTTAGTCATTATAGAACCTACCATGACACAAATGAAACGGTTGTCCATATGTGTTTTACAAATGCACAATTGGAGAACATCCCACTATCCCAGACAGACAACCAAACAAAGAGACAGATTGACAACATTTTGGTATCTCAAACACTGATATCGCAAATACCCTGGCTGTCTCGAAGCAACTACACAGTCGGTTTGGAAATTACTGTATGAATTATTAAAATAAACCCTAATATCTCAAACACAGTAATCTCAATACCCTGGCTATTTCGAAATGGAATTATGACTCCAAACTGTCTTTAAAATTGGCTGCGTTCTCTCAAAGTCAGGATTGGATAATAATTAATTTGTTTCTCCAATGAGCAGGGCAATTTTAGGTAAAAGCTAGCTAGCCCATCACTCTGCTGTGTTGCTCACATCTACCAGATAAATATTTCTGTCCTATGTGGGTTCCAGGTGTAAATGTCAGAGGAAAAATAAGGTATCTGATCCTTTCTTTTACAATATTAATTTTCATGCTCTACTAACAATCCTGTTTTAGGTATGCCTTCACTGTGTTGTCCAATCTGGCTGTGTTTGGCATCTTCTGGTTGTTGTTCATAGTTAATGGTAGCCATGAGGACAACATGGGAAGCCAGCTAACATCAGTTGATGCCATCAAATTTAGGGTATGTTTAAATGAAAATATAAAGTTTAAATTGTTACACTTTGAAGAGCTGAACTCACAGAGCTGATAGAGTATATACTCAACTAGTTTCCTCAATTCTTTAGGAGTTATTTTGTAATCACTGTACAAGTGTAACTAAGCAATATTCATATACTCCTAAAGAAACTAACTGAGTATACTCTATCGGCTTTGTAAAATGTTTATATCATGCTACTACTTGTGTAGATTTTTCTATACCTAGGAATTGTGTTCTTTCCAGAATCTCGTGTTCATTATCGTTGGAATGGGCATCGTCTTTAGTATCCTCTTCCTGTTCATCGTTCGTGAGCCTGTGCAGCATGAAGATGCCCAAATTGCAGATGGATACTCCACAACTATTGAAAAATCCACAGTTCTCCGCAACAGAATGACATGGACTTGCTGGTTAAAAACAAGGCAGTTTTATCAGGTAAAAAATACACCAGTTTCAATTGAGAGGAACTTTACAGTTGTGTTACAATATCTCACTGTACGTGCATTTTGTAGAATTAGTGGAAATCTAATTGATTATAATGAGATTGATGATTTCATTTGCTATATTTGGTTTTGCTACATATACTTTTGAACAGTAAGTGCTAGAGTTTTGATATTTCACATGAGTATTCCTTGTGACAAGACCTTTCCTTGGGTACCAAAACATTTTTGACCCTGTGACCTTGACAGTAAGTGCTAGAGCTTTGATATCTCACATGAGCTGAATTTGATAGACGTTAAGTGACCTGAGCTATGTGACAGTCTCGTTTGTATCTCCACATTTACTTGTATATCACTTACTGATCTTTCCATGTTTTCACTTACCTGTGATCAATTCATTATAATTGATATAACTTTGAATTGTTATATTTTATTTTGTAGATTGCTATGGTTTATATGTGCACCAGATTGTTTGTAAATGTGTCTCAGATTTATCTCCCTTTATATGTGACAGAAACCCTAAAATTACCAAAGGTGAGTAGTTTTCAGTTTGAAGAGTTAAGTTAGAGTTTCTCACAAATTACATTTAACCTTTTTATCTCCTCGCAATGGAATTGGAGGGAATATATCAATGGAATGTTTTAGAGGGAATGCATAAGGTCAATACAGAATGCATTAGGCTCCACATTGCATTCATAAATATACTCAGTTGCCATGTGTTGCATATTGATATTACTTCTCAATTTCATGTAGAATAAATCTTTTTTTGTTTCAGGATAGTGTAGCCATTTGTCCACTAATTGTGTATGTGTCAGGCTTTTTTGCCTCCCTTGCCATGAGGCCAATCAACTCTAAACTTGGAAGAAAGGCAAGTTTTTAGAAATTAACTAACACTCTCAGTGCAAGCACCACTAGTGGCTGAATTCAAGAATTCAATAGGGATTCACACATACAGACATTGATCAAGTATAGAAAACAGATTCACATATACATTGATCAAATACAGAAAAGGAATTCACATATACCGACATTGATTAAATATAGAAAAGGAATTCACATTTATGAACATTGATTAGATATACAAAATGAATTCACATAAATGGACACAATACTGTATATAGGGAAATATTCGCCCTCATTTTATTTTCATCCCTTTCACCATTGTTGTCAACTGGGCAAATTTAAGAGTGGGTGAAACTGTTTTCTCTTATTATAACACAACTATGATTTAAAACGGGGGGAAAATGTCTGCAAGTGTAGAAAGGCGAAAATAACACAGGGCAAAAATATCCCTGTATACAGTATAGAAAATAACTCTGTATATAGTAGAAAATAACTCTGTATAGAGTATAGAAAATAATCCTGTATACAGTATAGAAAATAACTCAGTATACTGTATAGAAAATAACCCTGTATACAGTATAGAAAATAACCCTGTATACAGTATAGAAAATAATCCTGTATACAGTATAGAAAATAACCCTGTATACAGTATAGAAAATAACCCTGTATACAGTATAGAAAATAATCCTGTATACAGTATAGAAAATAACCCTGTATACAGTATAGAAAATAATCCTGTATACAGTATACAAAATAACTCTGTATACAGTATAGAAAATATCCCTGTATATAGTATAGAAAATAATCCTATATACAGTATAGAAAATAATCCTGTATACAGTATAGAAAATAATCCTATATACAGTATAGAAAATAACCCTGTATACAGTATAGAAAATAACCCTGTATACAGTATAGAAAATAACCCTGTATACAGTATAGAAAATAACCCTGTATACAGTATAGATAATAACCCTGTATACAGTATAGAAAATAATCCCGTATACAGTATAGAAAATAATCCCGTATACAGTATAGAAAATAATCCCGTATACAGTATAGAAAATAACCCTGTATACAGTATAGAAAATAATCCTGTATACAGTATACAAAATAACTCTGTATACAGTATAGAAAATATCCCTGTATATAGTATAGAAAATAATCCTGTATACAGTATAGAAAATAATCCTGTATACAGTATAGAAAATAATCCTATATACAGTATAGAAAATAATCCTGTATACAGTATAGAAAATAACCCTGTATACAGTATAGAAAATAACCCTGTATACAGTATAGAAAATAACCTGTATACAGTATAGATAATAACCTGTATACAGTATAGAAAATAACCCTGTATACAGTATACAAAATAACCCTGTATACAGTATAGAAAATAACCCTGTATACAGTATAGAAAATAACCCTGTATACAGTATACAAAATAATCCTGTATACAGTATACAAAATAATCCTGTATACAGTATAGAAAATAACCCTGTATACAGTATAGAAAATAACCCTGTATACTGTATAGAAAATAACCCTGTATACAGTATAGAAAATAACCCTGTATACAGTATAGAAAATAACTCTGTATACAGTATAGATAATAACCCTGTATACAGTATAGAAAATAACCCTGTATACAGTATAGAAAATAACCCTGTATACAGTATAGAAAATAACCCTGTATACAGTATAGAAAATATCCCTGTATACAGTATAGAAAATAACCCTGTATACAGTATAGAAAATAACCCTGTATACAGTATAGAAAATATCCCTGTATACAGTATAGAAAATAACCCTGTATACAGTATAGAAAATAACCCTGTATACAGTATAGAAAATAACCCTGTATACAGTATAGATAATAACCCTGTATAGAATATAGAAAATAACCCTGTATACAGTATAGAAAATAACCCTGTATACAGTATAGAAAATAACCCTGTATACAGTATAGAAAATAATCCTGTATACAGTATAGAAAATAACCTGTATACAGTATAGAAAATAACCCTGTATACAGTATAGAAAATAACCTGTATACAGTATAGAAAATAACCCTGTATACAGTATAGAAAATAACCCTGTATACAGTATACAAAATAATCCTGTATACAGTATAGAAAATAACCCTGTATACAGTATAGAAAATAATCCT
This sequence comes from Ostrea edulis, assembly GCF_947568905.1. Taxonomy (NCBI): domain Eukaryota; kingdom Metazoa; phylum Mollusca; class Bivalvia; order Ostreida; family Ostreidae; genus Ostrea; species Ostrea edulis. Next base: position 74,274,081 of record NC_079168.1, read on the forward strand.
GTATACAGTATAGAAAATAACCCTGTATACAGTATAGAAAATAATCCTGTATACAGTATAGAAAATAACCCTGTATACAGTATAGAAAATAATCCTGTATACAGTATACAAAATAACTCTGTATACAGTATAGAAAATATCCCTGTATACAGTATAGAAAATAATCCTATATACAGTATAGACAATAATCCTGTATACAGTATAGAAAATAATCCTATATACAGTATAGAAAATAATCCTGTATACAGTATAGAAAATAACCCTGTATACAGTATAGAAAATAACCCTGTATACAGTATAGATAATAACCCTGTATACAGTATAGAAAATAACCCAGTATACTGTATAGAAAATAACCCTGTATACAGTATAGAAAATAACCCTGTATACAGTATAGAAAATAACCCTGTATACAGTATAGAAAATAATCCTGTATACAGTATAGAAAAGGAATTCACACATACACTGTCAGGCATTGATTCAATATAGAAAAGGAATTCACATATATATACGGACATTGATTGAATATAGTAAAGGAATTCACATATATGGACACTGATTAAATATATAAAAGGGATTCACAAGGGATCTATATTGTATATGAACAAAAGTACAAATTTCATCTGCAGTTTTTCTTCATATCAGAAAAACAACACACTAAACTAGGAAACATTGAATTTTTTCACTGTGATAATCAAAACATGCTTCCTGTTTCAGGCAAACTATATTGTGGGTCTGGTGTTTATGCTTCCTGTTTCAGGGAACCTATATTGTGGGTCTGGTGTTTATGCTTCCTGTTTCAGGGAACCTATATTGTGGGTCTGGTGTTTATGCTTCCTGGCTCAGGGAACCTATATTGTGGGTCTGATGTTTATGCTTCCTGTTTCAGGGAACCTATATCGTGGGTCTGGTGTTTATGCTTCCTGTTTCAGGCAACCTATATCGTGGGTCTGGTGTTTATGCTTCCTATTTTAGGTAACCTATATCATGGGTGATAATCAGAACATGCTTCCTGTTTTAGGCAACCTATATTGTGGGTCTGGTGTTTGGGATAGGAGCCTGCTCCTGGATTTACTTCCTGAATGAACACAATGCAAAACAGGTTTATGGTGCTGTTGTCCTGCTGGGCCTGGGAGGATCTACAATGTTAGTGACTTCTCTGGCCATGACCTCTGACCTTATAGCGTGTAATGTGGTAAGCTGCTTTAATACTACAGATAACTTTTGTATTATAGTTTAGATGGTATATTTTCTATATACATGTACATGTACAGTGAAAACTGCCTAATCGGACACTTGTACAGTCCATTTCACTGAACATTCCGAGCCTTATTTTTCATTCTCAATTTCATCTTGACATTGTTTTTTTACACTGTTTATTCTGACACACTAAAGTATTCTGACAAAATTGTCTCCCAGTGCATGTGCAGATTAGAATAGAAACTTAGTTATACTTGCACATGTAAAAACCTTATCCGTAGTATACTAGAATTAAGTACACTTCTAACAAAGTTTCCAAGTTGAATATCTGACCACATAGCCAATTCCTTAATAAAGGTGATCCAAGCCTCCCAGACCCTTGTGATCACAACAAAGCAACAGGAAAATGACAACATTTTAGTTATCGTAGTGAAAACACATTTGAGTTTTAGCAATTATTGTGATTGAATGGAATGGATGCATACTGTGATCCTAACAGACAACCATTACTTTTGATTCTGACATTTGCTACTGGAAGGAAAACACACGAAGTTTATATTTAGAATTTCATTTAATCATCTCTGTTAGTGAATGGAGCATGAGCAGTGGGAGTACTTTTAAAAATAATACTTAAATAATACACTTACATGTACTACTCATATCTTTATGACTGACACTAAACAAACAATGTATCAAACTGGTACACTGTAAACTCGGTGACATTGTTTAAGTTAGCTAAGAAATAAATTTCAATTTCTGAAAAAACAGGAGGGCATAAACTGCAACATTTTACACCAGAATACTTCATGAAGAATGTTATTCACACCTATGAAGGGAACTTGAATTTTATGAAATTCATTAAAGGAGAGGGGGCAAGTTTGACCAAACATGGTCCTTAGGGTTAATGTCCTTCTTCACAAGTACTAATATAACCATGTTATGTGTTTTGTACATTACAGGAATCAGGGGCATTTGTTTATGGTGCCATGAGTTTTACAGACAAATTATCAAATGGGGTTGCAGTTGTTTTAATACAGCACCTACATCCCTGTGTGTAAGTATTTCTAGGTCACCTGAGTTATTATTGATATGCATCTGGTTTTAATTTTACTCAGTGCATAATATTGATTGATTCATGTATAAAAAGTTTCTACATTTATTTTACGTTGTTTTTTATTTATAATACAGATAAAAATCACATTTTCTTTATTCATAATAACTTGAGTAATTCATTTAGTTCTATAATGATTCTTATAAATTGTTTTTTTTGTTTTTTGTTTTGTCTATCATGCCCCTGTAATCAGAGACTTGGGAGCATATAGTTTGTAGTTCGTCTGATTGTCCGCAAAATCTTTTAAATGGATGGTGATAGGGCTTCCATATTTCACATGTGTATTCCTTGTGACAAGACCTTTCTTATGGTACATAATATTTGACCTAGTGACCTACACCTTGTTGTTTAACTTATTTTTGAAGGCTTTTATATTTCACATGTGTATTTCTTTTGACAAGACCTTTCTTTGAGTAAGAAACTTTTTGACACCTTAACCTTGGAGTTTGACTTACTTTTGAAAATCTTTAACCTACATATGTATGTCATAACTTGAATGGTTGATGATAGATAGGCTTTTCATATTTCACATGTTTCATATTTCACATGTTTCATATTTCACCTGTGTTTCATATTTCACATGTTTCATATTTCACCTGTGTTTCCTTGTGACAAGACCTTTCTTTGGGCAACAGAATTACTTTGCTACCTTATGGGGACATGAGTGTTCCACAAACACATCTTGTTAATACAGGCAAAAATCACTTTTCCTTTATCAATAATACTGGTAATTCAAATGGATTGTTTCCTGTGTATCTGGAGGCATCCTTTATGGGAAAATATCACTGCACTAGTTGACCTATCATAGCCCAGAAATAATTTGAATTGTCTGGCAAGATTACTCCTCTCTAATATGTTGGATGAATTGGACAATATTTAAGTAACGATATTAAATAACTTTTCCTTCAGAGCTTGTTGTCCGAGCTGTAAGGGATATTACCGCCTGGTGTTGACCTTTGTCCCAGGGGGTGTGGCTGTTGTGGCCTTCCTGGCTTTGTTGACTTTACTTCCAAGCAAAATAGGAGTTAGACCAAACAAAGGTAATATTGATATTCAAATTGTTTTATAATTCATCGCAACTTAAATCTGGCACATTTCATGGAGGGATGTTTTGGCTTTTTTTGTTGTTGTTATTGCAAATTACGAGGGCTGTTTGATATGTAATGTGTATTGTACGATATCTCAAAAGCATTTGACTCAAATAGTGAAATGCACATTACATCCCTTCAAAGTATTCTCCACAGTTAATAATACATAATTTCAATTTCTGAATTCATTTCTGAAATGCGTCATGGTACGCTGATATAGATAGACCTCTGAGGCACTGATTGATGGCTGAGCCAAGGGCTTGTCGTGACTTGTAACGACAACCAGATAAGAACTTTTTAAGTTTTGGAAAAAGGAAAAAGTCGCATGGGGCTAGATCTGGAGATTATGGTGGGTGTGGCAAGATGGTAACCTTCTCCGACTTCAAAAATTGCTTCACAAGCTCAGGTGTATGTGATGGAGCATTATCATGAAGTAGACGAACATGCCTAAATCCTGACTCAGGGCGTCGTTTGTGATAATATTTCTTGAGCTTTTTTAGTATAACATCTCAGTAATACTGACCTGTAACATTTTTGCCCTTCGACACTGGAATTTGTACGGCTATACCATCATATGAGAAGAATATGCAATAAAGAACCTTCTTTGTGCTTATGGTTCTTTTGGCAACTACAGGCCTTCTACCGTGTTTAGTAAGCCATATTTTGTTTCCAATTTTTCTTACTGGTTCGAAATAGTGAACCCATGTTTCGTCACCAGTAACAATGTTTGCAAATTGTCTTGATTGAATTTGGGAAACATTTTGAGCAATTGCTTAGCGGTTTGTACTTGTACCCGTTTTCGGTCATCTTTCAATATATGCAGTATCCATTGGGCAGAAATCTTTCGTAATTTCAAAATATGCTTCAAAATGAAATGCAACCATGATAGCGATATGCCAACAGCTTTGGCAATATCACAAATCATGTATCTGCCATCACTTTCAATTATTTCCCTGACTTTTGAGACATTTGCCTTGCCTGTTACAGTCACAGGTCAGCCATATTTTGCTGCTTCTTTGACAGACTCTGTGCTGGTCAGAAATTTCTTTCTCCACTTACGAACTATCTCATAAAATACCTTATCAGATCCATAAACTTCCCCCAATTCAGTAAAAATCTGCATTACCAAATGACCAAGTTTCGTGCGAACTTTTATATAAGCTCTAATTTCTTAAATATTCTCAACCCGTTTCCCCAACCATCATTTTTACAACAGTGGTCAATGACTGGCTCTATTGAAATGACTATAAGTTTAAAACTATGTGGAGCTGAAGTCTCGTGTTTATATCATTGAAAAGGTATTGAATAGAGCTATTCAAGAGTATCATCATCCACGAAATCGTGCAAAGCGTTATCGCGCTGTGGTACAATACACATTACATATTGAACAGTCCTCGTACATGTAGCTTCATGTGTTGAATTCCTATCTTTTGCATCTTCGCTAGCCAAGGGTGACGATACACGGTGTTCCTCTTTCAAAAGAGGAACACCGTGTATCGTCACCCTTGGCTAGCGAAGTTGTATCTTTTGATGTATTACAAATTCATTATCAAGATTGAAAGTCTCCTGTTCAAGCATGTATTCTAATATTTTACAAATCTCTTCAGTAGAAGTTTTGATACAGTCAAGTAACTATCATCTCATCCCATCTGAGAAAATTGTTCAGGTTGAGATCACTGTTATATCATCAGAAACAGATCCACAAATCCTTTTCATTGCACAATATTCGTGCTTTATATTCTTTCCTGCTTTCTCACAAATACACATGAGCATGTTGTATTTTATAGTCCACATGTGTATAGCTTGGCTTGCAATAGACTAGCTGCAGAACTGTAGCTCTCTGAAAAAATATTTTGACTGTTCCGTCAAAATATTTTTTTTTCAGAGAGCTACAGTTCTGCAGCTAGCAATAGACGAGATTGGACATGGGTCTGCTTCTAAACAATGATTCATATTACTAATACTACTACTAATAATGATAATGTAATTACATACTACTTCTAATAATAATAATAATGTACTTGATTTGTACTGTCTACTAATATCATTATCTTCTGTGCTTCTGAGTGGGTTATGTTTTGGATTACAGTAAACCCCATGAAAAGTCTGGTTGAGAACGGCATCACAGCTTCCTCCCCTGGGGACAGTAGTGACAGTGAGAGAGAACCTCTCCTCCACAACAGACCTATCAATTCCCAGTAGCATGTTGCTTTCTAAACATTTCTTTGACACTGTTATGATAGACTCCATACTGTTCATCATGTTCCATTACTCATAGTGATCTGTAATTTTTTTCTCCTGTGACTTGTTTTGACATGCATGTATGGCTTTACAGACAGTGCATTAAAAAAAGCTGTCACTGGAGTAAAGGCAGACAACTCTTCCATTGATGAAGAAACAAGGTATCTACTAGGAGAAAGCAGTACTCAAAATCCATACATGTAGGCTTGGATATAAAATACATGTGCAAGTATGCTGCAAATATGTGTCTCTTACTTTTACTATGTATAAAGTTTTATGTGGTATGTATTGTGAATGTATTCATTTAAAATACTGAGGTGCATTCATATTAAATTTGATATACATCGGGGTTCAACATCAAAGCTAATCATGCAGACGAAAGCTGGTGAAAATACTACCAGACAAGCTAATTGTTAACTGCAGGCTGTAAGTTACAACTTTGTACTAAAAGAGAAAGTGTTTTGAAACATTCCTTTAGGTGCAGTTGAAATTGACAACTGTATACATTCCTCCCTATATAATCCTATATGAATTAGGAGAAAGTGTATAAAAGGGGGTCCTTGATTTAAGTCTAATTCATTAAAAAAAAAATAAGACGGGCACTCACAATCATGTATGATAAGTTGTACAATTATTGAACATAATAATGTGCTAATAAAATTGGGGAGGGGGTGGGGGGATCCCCCAGCCCAAAATCAAGGAAGTTTATAGTGGACAAGAATGTAAATTGACTTATACATATAGGGCAAAATTATAGTAAAATGAACACACCAAATGTGACATTTAGGTTTTCCCATGCAGTACATCATAGCCTACAATATGCTCTGAAATTATTGCATAATGTGTGGACTATTTATAGAAAGTGTGCACAATGACTTCCTGCTTCTCTACATTCATAAGAATATCGACATCGATCTTGAAGCAGATGTAAATATGTATGCTCAGATATCCTAGGAGAATGCCATTTATCACATTACATGGAATGAAATTCAATTTTAGGGGTGGAGAAAGGATGTCTTTGTGCATCAATATTTTACAATGCTTATAACTGCTTCAATATCAATGTCTGTAACCTTGTGAAGTGTAATGTACTCTGTCTCTCTTGTCAGATCTCTTTAAAACTGCGATTAATTTAAGTGGTGTCAATATTTTAAGTTTGTCATGTTTTGTGGGCATCAAAATATTTGGCATTTTAAAATACATTTTTAAAACAGGAAATATTTACTCATAAATCATAGAGAGTGCTTTCAGAATGCAACATTTTGGTTCTTCCATGGCCCGGGTGCTTGCACCTACCCCCTTTCACACCTCGGTGATTTGGCTATCTGTAAATCCCTCAGAATATGCTGTTAGGTAAACAAATTTTGAAGAAAAAATAATGTATGCATGCATTTTTTGAATATGCACATTTTCCAAACTTGTGAGAAGGCATTCCCCAGACTCATAAGAAACTTGAAGCTCTCAGCTTGGTTGACTAGTTAATTTCAGAATCTGGGATATTTAATTTACATGCGTATACTCACTAGGCCTGTGGACTTCTCTGTCTTCAAAATGTTAGTGTCAAACCTTGTACATGTACATTAATGTTAGTGTCAAACCTTGTACATGTACATTAATGTTAGTGTCAAACCTTGTACATGTACATTAATGTTAGTGTCAAACCTTGTACATGTACATTAATGAAGTTAATGTTAGTGTCAAACCTGTACATGTACATTAATGAAGTTAATGTTAGTGTCAAACCTGTACATGTACATTAATGTTAGTGTCAAACCTTGTACATGTACATTAATGAAGTTAAACCTTTTTAATTTTCCATTCTAAATGCAGCCATGCACTGCAGTAGGGAAAGGGCTTGCATAGATACTGCTCCTGCTGCTTAATTCTAATTATGTATGTAGTGTTGAAATAAAATAATTCAAAGTCAGCACTGCAATTTTATTAGACCATTATTGAATTTTCTAAGACTGCATGGGGTTTATATTGTTAATGTATTTGACTTTTATCTTAATCTAGCCTACTAAGTCCATAGTTTGACATAAAAGATTCCCATTATGATATAACAATATGAAATTCTAATTAAAAATATTACCAATATGTATATTGGAGGGGTGGGGGGTGCAGCCAATGGCATTTTTATAGATACAGGACTGTTCAAGAGACTTGATATTGTATGTGTTCTAACAGTCACATGCATCAGAAAATACCATGAGATATATTATATATATATACATGTATGTCTGTGTGTGTGTGTGTGTGTGTGTGCGTATGTGCAAAATTAAAACTTCGATCACAAATAAAACTGGCTATTAAAGTGGAATGCTATGGCAACTTCAGTAATTAAAGGATGATTGCATGTAGGCAATTACCATTAATTTTTTCTTCTTCTGGTCTTGGAGATTATTAGTTATACTGATAGGTGTTATGTGGTGCATTAAATTGGATTGTTGAAAATTGCTTTAAATTTATATAAGAATTTGTTGTACAAACTTTACAATATTAGCTTGCATACATGTGTATGTGTCAACAGCAAAATGTTAAAAATCAAACACTATTCATTTACTAAAAGTGAAACAAGATGCACTCTTATAAATGAGGATTTATTCTGAACTTGTATATAGTATTACATGTAAATAAATTGTAGTTTTACATGAATTTAGTATTTCCCCAGTGTATTTGTGATCTTCCTGTTACAAGCATAAATTCTATATTTGTATACTCATTTTCATTGGATTGTAATGAATTTGTTTACAGTGTGGTTCTACATGTATGTGTGTATTGAAGGATAACTGTTACAGTGCCTGTAAAATGTATGTAGTATGTGGTGTATGTTTTGATACCAAACATATGTACTATACATGTGTGTTAATACCAAGTGGAATGCATGTTTATTACAAAAAAAACATTACATTTCCCATGCAATTGTTTAATTCATGTTCTCACTCTACAATATCATGCTTTATTATACATGCCACAGTTATGATTGTGTTTGTTTTTCTGTAATGAAATGGTTAATGTGTTTATGTACAAACAACAGAATATGTTTGTTACATATAATATACATGTATATTTATTTATTAAATGCATGTTCATTTTTAATGTTTCCTCTTACATCACACAGCTATAATAAATGTGTGTATCTCCGAGTGAACATGTGTACATATATACTCAAGGAAGTCGGGACTGTGATGCAAGCTAGTATAATTATGTTGATAATTCTTTTATAAGTTTTATAATATGTTATTTTATAATACATGTACAATTAATTCATATATTTCATAAACGAACAATAAACATGATGAATGTACATTGCACATGGTAATTATATTTTCAGGGGTATTTTAAAATATGATCATATCAAAAGTCAAAATATTGTTTAAACCACTCTACAATATGCATATTTTGTATGGTATCAAACAATATTAGTCTGGTCCCCGCCCCCGCCACTATTTGATCATTCGTTTTGGGTGTCAAAGAGTGGCGGGGGCAAGGACCAGACTAACAATATGATGTGCAATGTGCTAGAAATCTAACATGCAAGGCATTGTTGTGAAAAAAATTCAAATTATTTTCATCTCACAAACCCAACATAACACTGTACCATTGTGCTTAACATGTACAAAACTATGTGTAAATGTACTCAGTTTAAAAAGCATTTTGTAATGGCACCTGGTATTGGTTTTGAAATTGTGCAGTATATTTGCTATTAATAAACTGTATGTACTTTATATTATGGAGCAATAGTATTAAATAAAAACAGAAAAAGCACTCCTACTGAGTGTATTCTGAAATGTTTGAATTTATTTGTGTTGTGTTTATAATAACCCTACAAGAGAGAAAAATGCATTAATATTTCCAACAAATACTATGGATGTTATTGTCACAGTGAACTCGTATTCAACAATGACCTACAACTGCCCCAGTGGTCTAGAGGTTGGAGCATTTGCCCCGCATGCGGAAGACCAGGATTCGAATCCTGGCCGCGACAGACCTAAGTCGTTAAAACAGGTAGTGAGAGTTCTAGAGGTTGGAGCATTCGCCCCGCATGTAGAAGGCTGGGGTTCGAATCCTGGCCACGACAAACCTAAGTCGTTCAAACAGGTAGTGACAGTTCCATCTCCAAACACTCAACATCAGGTGTGAATGTCACAGGTCCTCAGAGATGACCTTAACAAGGGGCCCATGGGTCATATCGCTCACCTGAGTCACCTTGGCCCATATCTGAAGATCACTTTCCATATATATTTGCATGTAAAACCTTAGTCCCTATTATGGCCCCAACCTACCCCTGGAGGCCATGATTTTTGCAAAGTTGAATCTACACTACGTCAGAAAACTTTCATGTAAATGTCAACTTCTTTGGCCAAATGGTTCTTGAGAAGATTTTTAAAGATTTTCCCTATATTTTTATGTAAAACTTTGATCCCTCCTTGTGGCCCCATCCTACCCCGGGGGCCATGATTTGAACAAACTTGAATCAGCACTATGTCAGAAAGCTTTCATGTAAACATCAGCTTTTCTGGCTCAGTGGTTCTTGAGAAGATTTTTAAAGATTTTCCCTATATAATTGTATGCAAAACTTTGATCCCCCCCCCCCCCCCCCCCTTGTGGCCCCATCCTACCCTCGGTGGCCATGATTTGAACAAACTTGAATCTACACTATATGTTAGAAAGCTTTCATGTAAACTTGAGAAGAAAATTTTTAAAGATTTTTCTTATATATTTGTATGTAAAACTTTGATCCCCTATTGTGGCCCGTGCATCCAACCCCCAGGGGCCATGATTTTAACAAACTTGAATCTGCACTATGTCGGGAAGCTTTCATGTAAAATTTTCAGCTTTTCTGGATCAGTGGTTCTTGAGAAAAATTTTAAATGACCCCACCCTATTTTTGCATTTTTGTGATTATCTTCCCTTTGAAAAGGACATGGCCCTTCATTTGAACAAACTTGAAAGCCCTTCACCCAAGAATGCTTTTAGCCAAGTTTGGTTGAAATTAGCCTAGTGGTTCTGGAGAAGAAGTCGAAAGTGTAAAAAGTTTACTGAGCGATCAGAATAGCTCACTTGAGCTTTCATTTCAGGTGAGCTAAAAACGGATATGTCCCCTGTCACAGTAGGTGTGGCACACTAAAGAACCCTCACTGCTCAATGGCTGTAAGCGCTGAGCAATTGCCTAAATTTGAAGCCCTTCACCGGTCTTGGTTACGTCTCCATATGAGTGAATTCTTGAGAGACATTAAACAAGATGCAATCAATCAACAATGAATAGGTTCAGTTCTGCAACTACTGACAATGCATGCCGAGTCATATCCCATATGCAGATTACTGTCAATTGTGTATAGGTTTAAAGGTTATTTTATGACAATTAACAAACAAATTCTACAACTTCTATTATTAATGCTGCTCGGATATTGGCACATAGGTCATTGATGTGGGAGAGGGCTGGGGGAAACCTAGGTGTACGAGTGGGCAGCCACAATACCCTCTTGCTTACAATCATGGCATAGTGGGGGAATGAATTGAAAGTGTCGATCTATAGCATTTCTACCCAAACAAGAGGTCCATAGGCCACAACTAAGTCACCCCTGGCCCTGGTGTACTTCTTCATCAGAGGAATGCACCCTCTTTATTCCCATGAAATCTTTTTTACCCACCCCCATGGGATCAAGACTTTAACCAACTTGAATCCACACAATATGGGGATGCTTCAAACATGACTTGCTGTTCTGGAGAAGATTTTTTTCCCTATATTCCTGTATGGAGTAGAATTTATCCCCGCTTTTACCCCCACCCTAACCCCAGGGTCCATAATTTGAAGAAACAAGATGAACAGACCTTATTGGTGTATCCGAGTAAAACGCGTACTATCCCCAAGGGCTATGAAATATACAATAATTTTTCTTGTTCAGATCGTCATTAATAAATGACAATTTTCAACCAACAATATGTATTCTATTGTTAATTGCCAAGAAAAATAACAAAGCTGTGGGACATGAGAAAACGGTTTCTTTGAATAGTATTTTATATTCTTATAAAAATGGAGAGCATAATGAAATATTATTTTTCAAATAATATGTTTTATGTGATCATTTTTAACACTTGGCTAATTTGTCTAGCCATGACTATATGCTGTACATACATGTATCATGTTATGTAGTTTGTGTTATGTAATCATCTTGTTTAGTTTCTTGATCACATGTGAAGGACATGTATCTATTTTACACGTTATATGTCATCAGTAATCATAACCAATGATTCTAGCCGATTCGGAGGTATACTTTTATCCACCGGCCCTCATCAGCAGCCAATGAAATAATGATAAAGTGTCACATGATCATGTCTCTGTTTGTAGCTGTCCAAGTGAAAGGAAGCATTAATTTTTATGTGATTATAGAGGAAAATTTTCTCTCCACCACCCCAATCTTACCACCTTAATTCAAATGTAACGTGTGCCATTTCATCTTACTGTTTATCAGTTTTACGGATTGTTTTGTGCCTGCTACTATATTTGTGTTGTGTGGCAAAATTTTAAGGTGCCACCTTATTTTTCTATTTTATTATGTTTGTATTTATCAAGATTTATAAAAATTAGGGAGATCCCACTGTCATTCTTGTTTAGGTTGTCTGAGTCGTAGTTTTGATACTCGGGGATCTCCCTATTATAGGGGTTGTAAATAAGTTGTCAACTTCTTCAATCGTCATTAATAAATGACAATTTTCAACCAACAATATGTATTCTATTGTTAATTGCCAAGAAAAATAACAAAGCTGCAGGACATGAGAAAACCGGTTTCTTCGAATAGTATTTTATATTCTTATAAAAATGGAGAGCATAAAAGCTAATTCTAATATTTAGCACCAGTAAAAAACAAGATGCAGTCTTAAAACACAAATGCCCCTGAAAGTGCCCATATACATACATGTGTACCAAGTTTAGCGGTCCTAGCCCCAATAGTGCGATCTATATACTGCCTACAACTTTTCCTACTAAGGGATATACTTTGCCCTGGAAAAATAATAGGCATCTTACTCTCATTATAATGATCAAATGTACCAACTTGCAATATCCTGGAGCTTACGGTTCGGTTTGTACCCTGCCTACAAATTCTTCCTACTGTGATAATTCATCTTGACCTTTGACCTCTAACCTTGAAAAACAATAGGCATCTTCCTCTCCTCATGGTGATCAAACGTACCAAGTTTAAGATTCCGGAGCTTACAGTTCGGTCTGTATCCTGCCCACAAGGTCCATTCAGACAGACAGAGCCATATACCATAATACGTCCCATCTTTGACAGGCTTATAAAAGTGAAAACATTAATTCAATGAAACTGCTAAGATTTATTGCAGAATTACATTAGTGAATGTAAATATTAGGGTGTATATAAATGGAAGCATGAACTGTTTGAATGGACTATTGTGGTATAAAGTATTCATTTGACGTTAAATTACAATCTTTAAATTTTCCATGTGACATTGGTTCAAGGTCACGATAATATTACTTTTAAGATGTTGTCAACTTCCATCATGATAATGTCCAAATAATTTGTAGCGGTCAGCCAGGTTAGATCGCCGGTAGCCAGATAGCTCAGTTGGTAGAGCACCTGACTAGAGATTCAGAGGGCCCGGGTTCGAATCCCGGCCTGGTCCGTTGCGTTTTCTCCCTTCCTGTTACATTTGGCGCCGTGACCAGCCCCTGGAACTGACAGGTGAAAATGCCTGCCAGGGGATAAAGATCCTGGGTTGATGTCTTCAGTTGTGAAGACATTTAAGGAGGGAGGAATGTAGCGGTCAGACAGGTTCGATCACCGGTGGCCAGTTAGCTCAGTTGGTAGAGCACCTGACTAGAGATTCAGGGGGCCCGGGTTCGAATCCCGGTCTGGTCCGTTGCATTTTCTCCCTTCCTGTTACATTTGGTGCCGTAGACCAGCCCCTGGAACTGACAGGTGAAAATGCCTGCCAGGGGATAAAGATCCTGGGTTGATATCTTCAGGTGTGAAGACATTTAAGGACGGAGGAATGTAGCGTTAAGCCGTGTTCAATTGCCGGTGGCCAGATAGCTCAGTTGGTAGAGCACCTTACTAGAAATTCAGGGGGCCCCGAGTTCGAATCCTGGTCTGGTCTGTTGCATTTTCTCCCTTCCTGTTACAAATTCAAAGTCCAGATATCTCCTTCCCGCCTAGGATATCATCAAAAAGCTCTCTTTCCCAGCTCTAGAATCATTAAATCAAATTTAATCACAGCTTCGGATATCATCAAAAAGCTCTCAATCACAGCTCTAAAGTGATTAAATCACATTTAATTACATGCACAATCCCTAATACTTATACACTTCACTTTTTTAACATTCAGTACACCCAGAATTCAACAGTACATGTGTCGGTACTGAAAACACTCATAATAAAGAAGACTCCAATATCATCATTCAAATCAATTTATCTGCGAGGGAATTCAGTTCTTTAATTTTGTCAATCAACATCATTTGGATAAAATTCCACTTCTGGTTCATCATCACTGTCAGTGTCCATTTGATCCCCCTGGGATCGGTAACTAATGTAAACAGTAAAGGAAATCAATGGTGTCCAGTTTTTATTATAGAGATTTAAAATGTAGATGGGGAACTTTTCACCCCCATTTTATTTTTGCCTCTTTCGCCCTCGTCAGTATGCAAATGTAAGACTAGGTAAAACTGTTTTCTCTCTTATCTCTCTTTTAACTGTGTCAGGGCAAATTTAAAATCTGGTAAAACTGTTTGCACATGTAGAAGGGCGAGAAAAAAACATCGGGCGAAAATAATTCTGTATACAGTATGATGTGTACCCCCAAGTTACGATAAGATCTGATATTAATTTTTACTTGGGTCTACAAAGGATACGTCATATCTCGCCCCTCTGGGTTGAAAGGCTCCAACCTTGTTTTGAGAGACCTCTCCAGTCTATCTGCTGCAGCCTGTGCCTGTAACTCCTGCAGTGTAAACACAAGTCAAAAGAATAAAACAAATAAGAGTACTGCATACGGTACAACATACGTCCATTAGACCTTCAGTGCAATATCTGTATCCATGATGAGAAAAAGTCCAGACAACTATCTGACCCATTTATAGCCCTAAAGTAGGTCAAGGTACATCAATCAAGTTGAAATGTAAACTGAGTATGTATTTCTCCGAGAGGAAGGTTGTGACAATAATTCAGGGAAATAACTGTATTCATACCAAAAAAAAAAATCTGGAAAACTGTTTGGCATACTTTTACCCCTAAAGTAGGCCAAGGCACACCAATCCAGATGAAATACAAACTGAACTTATATTCCTCCGAGAGGAAGCTTGTGACTAAATTTCAGGGGAATATCTGTATCTGTAAGGAAAAACAAGGATTTTCTACTAAGTGATACTACAACTTTCACCTTGAGAAACAATAGGTACCTTCCTCTTGGCATAGGGTGTATGTGTACCAAGTTTGACCGTCCTAGTCCCAATAGTTTGGTCTGTATTCTGTCTACAAGGTTTTCCTATTAACTGATACAATGACCTTGACCATGAAAAACAATAGCCATCTATCTTCCTCTCACCTTGGTGATCAAAAGTGCCTAGTTGTAAGATCCTGGAACTTACAGTTCAGTCTGTATCCTGCCTACAAGGTTTTCCTACTAAGTGATACTACAACCTTGACTTTTGACCTTGAAAAACATTTTCCTCTCATCTTGGTGATCAAATGTACCAACTTGTAAGATCCTGGAGCTTACGGTTCAGTCTGTATTCTGCCTACAAGGTTTTCCTTTGACCATGACCTTTGACATCGAAGAACAAAAGGTGCCCTCCATATGGAATGAGAAGTATGTGTACTAAGTTTGACTGTCCTAGTCCCTTGACCTTTGACCTTGAAGAACAAAGGCACCCTCCACTTGGCATGAGAAGTACAGTGTGTATGTGTACAAAGTTTGACGGCCCTAGCCCCAATAGTTCGGTCTGTATTCTGCCTCCAAGGTTTTCCTATTAACCGATACTATGACCTTGAATTTTGACCTCTGACCTTGAAAAACAATAGCCATATTCCTATCATCATTGTGATCAAATGTACCAAGTTGTAAGATCCTGGAGCTTACAGTTCCATTTGTATTTGCATACAAGGTCTGAACAGACGGACAACGTCATACCATAATACATCCCGTCTTTGATGGGCATATAAAAATCATATTATAAAAAATCTTTAATAAATTACGATAGGAGATTACTCTTTCCTTTGCTCTGCTTAGTTATGAAACTTATGAATTAAAGTGTGGACTAGCTAAAAGGTCACCTGGTTCTTTTTAGAAAAAACAAATTCATTCATAATGGATAATGCATGTCTAATACTGATCAAAATGTCTCATCAACAATGTAATCATCTGTAAAATAAAACAGCCCACCTCCTGGTGGCTCTGTTGTGCTTGCTGTAGCTGCATGGACTCGTTCAGTGATATCAGGTGGGACTCCTTGTATTTATAATTGGGAGGTATGGCAGCGGATTCCTCCTTCAGTGTACTGTGCTGTGGTCCTGACGTATCCTGCTTTGTGATTTGATTACTTGACCTTGACCTCCATTTGTACTGATCTGGGAGGTCCTGTACATGATGTATCTTCAGAGAACTAAAATCAAACTCAGTAACATATAAATTCAGTTAGTGTATTACATGTACATGTACATCTCATTATCTATCTGTGTGGTATTGGCATAATTAAAATTTAATGCATTTTTAAATATTTTACACAATAGGTTAAAATTACCACAATGCAAAACTTTCCAGGTTTAAAGTAACCAAAGCAAAATTATAACCAATTACTTTGAGATTTGAAGTACCGGTAACTACCCGTTTACTTTGGGGTTTAAAGTACCGCTAACTACTCATTCACTTTGAGATTTAAAGTAATCAGGCCTGGAGGTTGTAAAACTTTTTTGAGCACATTTTCATACTCAAACTCAAACTCTGTGCTCCAAATCGTACTCATACTCAAAAGTGAAGGTTGTAAACTGTTATAAAATCATTCTCATTCAAATGGAGTGTTTGCTCAAGATTTTTTGAGTATGCTTTGGAGCTTGCTCAGAGTTGTACTCAAAAAAAAAAAAAAGAGTCTGAGTTTGAGTACAAGTTCAGAATAAGTTTTATAACTTCCAGGCCAGTGCACATTTCATTTCTACCTGTTTGCTTTGAAATATGGTATCATTTTTATGGAATTGTCCAATATTTTGTCTTTTACTTCTCCTGGCTCTAAGGATGAGATGTTAGCACAAATATCCATACTCTCCATTCCTTTTTCTAACAGAATCACACTGTCAACTGATATTTCTGATGATGTGTCCTCCATTCCTTTGTTCCCTTTGTGATAATCAAGTCTTTCTCCTACAGCATCATTGTCACTTCTATTTTCACTTTCATGGCTTTTATCTCTTAACCTTGCAAAGTCACTTGGTATGCTTGTTGTGCTGTCTGCAGAGAAAGCAGATGATGGCATTGAAATTTTCATGTCATCTTGCTTATCTGCCTCCAAGACTTCAGTCTCATTCACCATGGAAACCATATCCCTAACCACCTTCACCCTGACAGGAACATCTTCATTTATCACTGTTGTTAGCACTTTGTCCTTTGGAATTGCTGAAAATTTTGATTTTGGTTTGATATCTGGATTTTTCTGAAGATTTTTTCTTGGTGTATTTACATCATTAGTTTGAGGTACATCAGATCCAGCATAGAGCCTCTGTTTTTTATCAATTAAATCCAGCAACTGCTTCCTAAACTCGATAATTTTCTTTCCTTTATCAGGAAGACTAGAAACGAATTTTCTGAAGAAGAAAAAAAATAGTGTCATTCACCATTTTCCAGGTGGAGAGTAATACATGCATGTAATAAATCAACTGTGACACTCAACTTACTATCATGACCTCCACAATACCACACATAGAGTCATTCTAAAGGAATTCTTATACTGATGCACAGTAAAAATAGTCTCAAGACTGACAGTAATCAGATGTCATTTCTCACATTACATCACTTTGCTTTGATTATGAAAACTACATACGTTTTCCTTAAGATATTTTCTTGTCTTGCTAAAAGCTCCTTAAGCTCAGGAATAGATTTATTCTCAAGGTTGCCCGTATAACCTTGTTTATCTGTATTCATAATGCAGGTGCACCAGATCTGTAAAATATGGAAATCTAAAATAATATAAATATACATAACTACAAGTTGGGAACAATCCACATTACATGGGCAACTTCTTACAATCGATTCCAAACCTTGATATTATAGGGTTTTGACACACTACATGGACAATTTCTAGTATAATCGAGTCCAACCCTTGATATTATTAGGGTTTTGAGTCTTTTGACATAGTACGTGGGCGACTTCTTACAATCGATTCCAAACCTTGATATTATAGGGTTTTGATACATTACATGGACAATTTCTAGTATAATCGAGTTCAACCCTTGATATTATTAGGGTTTTGAGTCTTTTGACATATTGCGTGGGCGACTTCTTACAATCGATTCCAAACCTTGATATTACAGGGTTTTGACACATTACAATCGGCGACTTCTTATAATCGACTCCAAACCTTGATATTACAGGGTTTTGACACATTACATGGGCGACTTCTTATAATCGATTCCAAACCTTGATATTATAGGGTTTTGACACATTACATGGTCAATTTCTAGTATAATCGAGTCCAACCCTTGATATTATTAGGGTTTTGAGTCTTTTGACATATTACGTGGGTGACTTCTTACAATCGATTCCTAACCTTGATATTACAGGGTTTTAACACATTACATGGGCGACTTCTTATAATCGACTCCAAACCTTGATATTACAGGGTTTTGACGCATTACGTGGGCAACTTCTTACAATTGATTACAAATTTGATATTATAGGGTTTTAACGCATTACGTGGGCAACTTCTTACAATTGATTACAAATTTGATATTATAGGGTTTTAACGCATTACATGGGCAACTTCTTTTAATCAATTCTAAAACTTGATATTACAGGGTTTTGACACATTACGTGGGCGACTTCTTATAATATTATCAATTCCAACCTTGATATTACAGGGTTTTGACACATTACGTGGGCGACTTATAATCAATTCCAACCTTGATATTACAGGGTTTTGACGCATTACGTGGGCGACTTCTTATAATCAATTCCAAACCTTGATATTACAGGGTTTTGACACATTACGTGGGCGACTTTTTATAATCTATTCCAAACCTTGATGTTACAGGGTTTTGACGCATTACGTGGGCGATTTCTTATAATCGATTCCAAACCTTGATATGACAGGGTTTTGACACATTACATGGGCGACTTCTTATAATCGATTCCAAACCTTGATATGACAGGGTTTTGACGCATTACGTGGGCAACTTCTTATAATTGATTACAAATTTGATATTATAGGGTTTTAACACATTACGTGGGCAACTTCTTACAATTGATTACAAATTTGATATTATAGGGTTTTAACGCATTACATGGGCAACTTCTTTTAATCAATTCTAAAACTTGATATTACAGGGTTTTGACACATTATGTGGGTGACTTCTTATAATATTATCAATTCCAACCTTGATATTACAGGGTTTTGACACATTATGTGGGCAACTTATAATCAATTCCAACCTTGATATTACAGGGTTTTGACGCATTACGTGGGCGACTTCTTATAATCTATTCCAAACCTTGATGTTACAGGGTTTTGACGCATTACGTGGGCGATTTCTTATAATCGATTCCAAACCTTGATATTGCAGGGTTTTGACATATTACATGGGCGACTTTTTATAATCGATTCCAAACCTTGATATTACAGGGTTTTGACACATTACATGGGCGACTTCTTACAATCGATTCCAAACCTTGAAATTATAGGGTTTTGACACATTACATGGACAATTTCTAGTATAATCGAGTCCATGCAACCCTTGATATTATTAGGGTTTTGAATCTTTTGACATATTACGTGGGTGACTTCTTATAATCAATTCCAAACCTTGATATTACAGGGTTTTGACACATTACGTGGACGACTTCTTATAATCAATTCCAAACCTTGATATTACAGGGTTTTGACGCATTACGTGGGTGACTTCTTATAATCGATTCCAAACCTTGATATTACAGGGTTTTGACACATTACGTGGGCACCTTCTTATAATCGATTCCAAACCTTGATATTACAGTGTTTTTAATATCTGAGCAAAAAACCAGTATACAGCTGTGGAGTGAGAACACAATTTTTACAACCACTCGTCCCTATAATGGTTTTACTCCTCCCGTAATATTTTCATAGTTTATTAAAATAAAGATTTTAATCTTTCAAAGACATTCATGTAATCCGTCATAAATAAATTGACAGACTGGGTCATTATAATCAGTGTCTGAATTACATTAAGGCGAACCTGTTCATCACATTCTCTATCAGTTTGAAAAAAAAACTGAAAACCAATATACTGTTTGATCGCTTCTTGATATCTTCCTTTGCAAAAGGACATTTTAAGAATTACCAACAAAAATTTATATTCAAACATCCAATAATTCTCTGTTTACTTTGCTTCTGAAGTTTAACACATGATAAATGTTCAAAAGAGATATGTGGATATGGGCTTTATATATTGTTTGTAACTGTTACGGATGTTGACGTATGACAGTTAATCTTTATATATCATGTTTGTAAATGTTACAGATGTTGACATATGACATAGTTATTCTTTGTATACTATGTTTGTAAATGTTACGGATGTTGACATACAACATATTTATTATGGGCAATGTCACACAGGCAAAGTAGTTTTTAGTCAGACTGTTCTATATATAAAAAATTTAGCAGTTACAAAAAATTTTACTCGTCAACACATGGACAGCTGATGGATGAGTGCTTAATAACATGGGTACCTGTAAAATGCGAAACAAAATCTGCTGAAACAAAACGAAATCTAACAAAACGAAATCTATCAAAGTGAAACAGATTGTAGAACCGGAAAAAATTAAATAATAGTATACCATATTATATAAATGCAATTTGGTAAGATATATATACATGAATTAAAAATTATCATTGATATGCAGTAAGTCTAAAGATAACTCTATATATTTGGGGTGTTGCTAAAACTGGGAATTGAAAACGTGATGGAAAACTTTACAGGCATACCCTTAATAACATTCACTTGTCCCATGCCAATTTTAACTCGTCCAGGGCGAGCGGATGGTTCCTTTTAGTTTTTTTTTTGCACCCTGAAGTCGCACAGTATAACAGGGTCTATATACTGATTTTTTGCACAGATTGTGTATTATGCATAAATATCATGGGACATATAGATAGCCATGTGATACAATAGTAACGATTTGAATAATTATTGAAAGTGACAATGCAATATACTTTACTTTTACAGAGTTGATGATAGTGAGCCAGCACAGAGTGCTGTTCATCGTTTTACAAACTTGAAAGGTTTGCAACAAGACTTTGGCATTTTTATCACACAATTAGTGACTTGGAAAGATTGAGAGTAGAAATAAGGAAAGTACACGTAGCCGAGAGCATACAGTTCAGAACATTTCATGCATTAAAGATTAAGCAAGTTACAGTGAAAGCAGCAGAAATAAAATGTACTGGTATAAAAATATTTCAATCACACTCATGTATAATAGAGGGCGAAGCCCTCTCACGGCCCTTTGGGCTGTGAAAGCAGAGCTCTCCCTATAGGTAACACATATATATATACATGTTTAAAAGGAAAATATATAAATCTAATGAAAAATTACACCATACCTATGGAACTTGAAAATTTTGGTTCCAGTGGCGTTGATTCGAATATTAGTGTGTGGACATGTATTTCTCCTTTTTGAATCTTGTATACCCTAATTCACATTGTTCAGAGATGTTACAAAAAATCCATAAAAGCATGTAAATCTTATTTTCTTAATCATATATAATCACTCCTCGATTAACGCGATTGTGCCACGTCTCCTATTTTTATAAATTTGCTAAATACCGACACTGAATATGACGTCATAATGCAATGTTTACATCAATTGCGTTATATTTTCCACGTTCAATAGAAAGGCGGATCAAATGTCCAAAATTAGGATGCTTTGATAAAGCTCTGTCCTCGTGCTAACTTCGGGTTTTTTGTTTTTTTTGTTTTTTGTTTGTCCTGTCGAATGCCAATACTTTTTGCTTCTCTCTCAAACACAGTCACGCTGTAAGACATATTATGTTTTAATTAACCTAGGAGAAAACTAAAATGGGCTATTTCTGCTGCCTAATTTCGTTCATGTAGATCATAATGTGTACTGAGTATTTGGCAAATAGATATCGTTTAAAATGAACCTGATCAAAGCATGAACATTACAAAATATGTATATACATGTAGCTGCGCTCGCTCAAACGGTAGCACCGTCAACATATTATATTCTAGAAAAGACGGCAATGTATAGTTTAAAACTATAACATACCGTGTGACGACTCTGATCTGACGAATATGATTATGATACTTTGATTATGCTATTGGATCCGTTGTAGTTGACACTAATGGGAAAATCAATCGATAGGACTATTATATTCCGGATTTTATATTGGCCTCATTTATGTACCTGGTCAAACGTTGCCTTGTATACTTTTTCATGTGTGTTGTAAAAATGATTTTAATTGTATATTTTCCATTTGTATCGTATATTTCCCATTTGCATCGTGTATATTATAATATTTCATTACACATTATAATCAGTCACAAATGAAAAATCAAAGTACTGATAGTACTGAAAGACGGTGGCGTGGGTAAGGAAAAACTTAACTTAGGTGATCTTAAATCAACAACAGCCTGAATGGTGATTCATTTTGTAATAATAATTCAGTAATCGTTAAACAAGATAAACGAGTTCACAGAGAGTTAATTAAATCCAAAGGAAGAAACATATGTACATTTCTAGTTTAAAAATACAGTTCCCAAAATTGAATTGATATCATGCATTGTAAATGAGCAATTTGTTTCTCATGAGAGAATAAAAGGAACATGAAATTCATATCCATGCAATGTTTTCCTCTTGATCTTATAGGAATAGATTTCAGAACTTTGAAAACAAGATACCTTGTAAAATGGTTGTAGTTTGGTTGTATATTTTTAACGTCCCTCTCGAGAATTTTTCACTCATATATCCAGAGACGTCACCATTGCAGGTGAAGGGCTGCAAAATTTTGTCCTATACTCGGAGCTTACGGCCTTTCAGCACGGAGAGATCTTTATCGTGCCATACTTGCTATGACATGGGGCCTCGGTTTTTGCAGTCTCATCCGAAGAACCAACCATTTAATCGCCTTTTACGACAAGCAAGGGGTACTGAGAAACTATTCTAATCCCCACGGGATTATAAAAAATGTAGAATGGAATATCTTACAACATAGCAATGGGTCAAATGTTGTCAATGAATTGCATACCAATTTTTGGGCCGTTCTTTGCATATTGATTTTGACTGCGGATTACTCCGTTTACCTTATCAAGATCGTATGGGGCTCATGGCAGGTGTGACCGGTTGAGAGGGGATGCTTGCTCCTCCTGGGCACCTGGTCCAACATTTGTATATCCAGGTGTCCGTGTTTGTCCAACTCTTAATTTGTATATTTTATAGGAATTATGAGATTGATCACTGTTCGTTATCATCACCTTTTCATTAAAGTCTGTGACCTATCCGTTTTTAAATAGCCATTAATTCTAGCATGTTGTGTCATTAAAAAGGAATGAATATTAAACTGAAAAAAGACATAGATCTTATTTTTCTTATTACAGGTCAAGATAATGAAATTTTTTATTGCATGATATGATTACTTTTATAGATCGGTAAAGTTGGCTACTAGTAACCAGCTACTAGTAACTGGCTACTTAAAAAGAGAAAAGTTGGCTACTAGTAGCCAGCTACTTGAACCAGGAAAAGTTAGCTACTAGTAGCCAGTTACTAGTAGCCAGCTACTAAAAGTAAGAAACGTTAGCTACTCGTAGCCAGCTACTACAAAATATAAAAGTTATAATTACTGATAGCTCGCTACCAGATAAAGGTTAATGAGTTTGAAAATTATTATCTATCAGATTTATTTCTAAAGAGGACGAGGAGTCCTATGAAATTTCATGCTCAATTATCCCCAATTACATAACGTTGCAATGTAAAATACGAATAAACTTTTTCAACTGAGTGTTTACTTTAAAAGTTATACGGATTGAATTCAGACCTTCAATCATTTGATATACCATTCATTCTGAGATATCGGCTACTTTTACAATTTTATTCGAGTTACCCTGAAATTTCAACATAAGTGTGAATACCGTAAGAAACTTTATGTTTGTATAGATATCTGACGAATTTACGACTATACATATGGCAAGAAGTGATAGATGGTGTTTTGGTACGCCACGAATTTTCAGATGTCGCTCTTTAGGAAATCAGTTACTTATACATTTTGATTATCGGTAATATGAAATTTCAAGATCAGTATGAATACCTTAAGGAATTCCGTGTTTATATCATATATTTAACTTATTTACAACGATACGTATGGCGAGTAGTGATATTGGGTATCGTGATATGTCATCAATTTTCAGATATCACACTTAAGGAAGTCAGGTGCATATACCTTTTGATGGCAGGTAAACTGAAATTTCAAGGTTTTTTTTAAATAGCATAAGGCACTCTAAGTTTGTATTAGATATCTGACTAATTTACAATTATCAAAGTGAAGAAGAGTGATATTAGGTATCTTGACACGCCATAATTGTCCAGATATCACGCTTAAGGAAGTCAGCTACTTATACCTTTTGATTGCAGGTAACATGAAATTTCAAGTTTTCTACCAATATTTTAAGGAACTCTGAGTTTGTATTAGATATCTGACGAATTTACAATTATCACAGTGAAGAAGAGTGATATTAGATATCTTGACATGCCATAAATTACAGAACTCTGTGTTTATATTAGATATCTGACTAGTTTACAACTATCCATGTGAAATGGAGTGATACTAGGTATCTTGATATGCCATTAATTTTAAGATATCACGCTTAAGGAAGTCAGCTACTTATACCTTTTAATTCTTGGTAACCTGAAATTTCAAGTTTTTCATAAATATCTTAAAGAACTCTGTATTTGTATTAGATACCTGACTAATTTACAACTACCCACGTGAAGAGGTGTGATATTAGGTATCGTGATATGCCAACAATTTTCGGATATCATACTTAACAAAGTCAGCTACTTACAACTTTTGATTGCAGATAACCTGAAATTTCAAGTTTTTCATAAATATCTTAAAGAACTCCTTGTTTGTATTAGATATCTGACTAATTTACAACTATCCATGTGAAGTGGAATGGTATTAGGTATCTTGATATGCCATAAATTTTCAGATATCACCCTTAAGGAAGTCAACTACATATACCTTTTGATTCCTGGTAACCTGAAATTTCAAGTTTTTCATAAATATCTTAAAGAACTCCTTGTTTGTATTAGATATCTGACTAATTTACAACTATCCATGTGAAGTGGAATGGTATTAGGTATCTTGATATGCCATAAATTTTCAGATATCACCCTTAAGGAAGTCAACTACATATACCTTTTGATTCCTGGTAACCTGAAATTTCAAGTTTTTCATAAATATCTTAAAGAACTCCTTGTTTGTATTAGATATCTGACTAATTTACAACTATCCATGTGAAGTGGAGTGGTACTAGGTATCTTGATATGCCAACAATTTTCCGATATCACCCTTAAGGAAGTCAGCTACTTATACCTTTAGAATCCGGGTAACCTGAAATTTCAAGTTTTTCATAAATATCTAAATGAACTCCGTGTTTGTATTAGATATCTGACTAGTTTACAACTGTTC
This sequence comes from Ostrea edulis, assembly GCF_947568905.1. Lineage (NCBI taxonomy): Eukaryota > Metazoa > Mollusca > Bivalvia > Ostreida > Ostreidae > Ostrea > Ostrea edulis. Next base: position 74,299,630 of record NC_079168.1, read on the forward strand.
ATGTGAAGTGGAGTGGTACTAGGTATCTTGATATGCCATTAATTTTGAGATATCACCCTTAAGGAAGTCAGCTACTTATACCTTTTGATTCCAGGTAACCTGAAAATTAAAGTTTTTGGAAAATATTTTAAGGAACCCCGTCTTTGTTTTGAATATCTGATTAATTTACAAATACACATATGACAAAATCTGATATTAGGTATCTTCATATGCCATCAATTTTTAGATATCACGCTTAAGGCAGTTAGCTACTTATACCTTTTGATTCCTGGTAACCTGAAATTTCAAGTTTTTCATAAATATCTCAAGGAACTCTGTGTTTGTACTAGATATCTGATTAATATACAATTATCCATGTGACGAAGACTGATAATAGGTGTCTTGATATACCATCAATTTTAAGATATCGTGTTTAAGGAAGTTAGCTACTTTTATCTTTTGATTACAGGTAAACTGAAATTTCAAGTTTTATCAAATATTTTAAGGAACTCCGTGTTTGTTTTAGATATCTGATTAATTTCTTAATCCAAATATTAATCAGATATTTAAAACAAAGACGGAGTTCCTTAAAATATTTTCCAAAAACTTTAATTTTCAGGTTACCTGCAATCAAAAGGTATAAGTAGCTGACTTCCTTAAGGGTGATATCTCAAAATTAATGGCATATGAAGATACCTAGGACCACTCCACTTCACATGAATAGTTGTAAACTAGTCAGGTATCTAATACAAACACAGAGTTCTTTAAGATATTGAAAAACTTGAAATTTCAGGATACCAGGAATCAAAAGGTATAAGTAGCTGACTTCCTTAAGTGTGATATCTGGATATTTATGACATATCAAGATACCTAATACCACTCCACTTCACATGGATAGTTGTAAATTAGTCAGATATATAATACAAACAAGGAGTTATTTAAAATATTTATGAAAAACTTCAAATTTCAGGTTAATTAGAATCAAAAAGTATAAGTAGCTGACTTCCTTAAGCGTAATATCTGGAAATTTATGGCATGTCAAGATACCTAATATCACTCTTCTTCACTTTGATAATTGTAAATTAGTCAGATATCTAATACAAACTCAGAGTTCCTTAAGATATTTGCGAAAACTTGAAATTTCAGTTTACCTGCCATCGAAAGGTATATGTAGCTGACTTCTTTAAGCGTTATATCTGAAAATTGATGACATATCACGATACCCAATATCACTACTCGCCATACGTATCGTTGTAAGTTAGTTAAATATATGATATAAACACGGAGTTCTTTATGGTATTCACACGGATCTTGAAATTTCATTGTACCGATAATCAAAATGTAACTGATTTCCTAAAGAGCGATATCTGAAAATTCTTGGCGTAACACCATCTATCACTTCTTGCCATATGTATAGTCGTAAATTCGTCAGATATCTAATACAAACATAAAGTTCCTTACGGTATTCACACTTATGTTGAAATTTCAGGGTAACTCGAATCATATTGTAAAAGTAGCCGATATCTCAAAATGGATGGTATATCAAATGATTGAAGGTCTGAATTCAATCCGTATCACTTTTAAAGTAAACACTCAGTTGAAAAAGTTTATTCGTATTTTGCATTGTAACGTTATGTAACTGGGGATAATTGAGCATGAAATATCATACGACTCCTCGTCCTCTTTAGAAATAAATCTGATAGATAATAATTTTCAAACTCATTAACCTTTATCTGCTAGCGGGCTATCAGTAATTATAACTTTTATATTTTGTAGTAGCTGGCTACAAGTAGCTAACTTTTCTTACTTTTAGTAGCTGGCTACTAGTAACTGGCTACTAGTAGCTAACTTTCCCTGGTTCAAGTAGCTGGCTACTAGTAGCCAACTTTTCTCTTTTTAAGTAGCCAGTTACTAGTAGCTGGTTACTGGTAGCCAACTTTACCGATCTTACTTTTATTGTGTATCGGTAGGTGTAGATTGGACAAAAGAATATGACATTTATATACTGTTAATTATTCAAAAGGTATTTGAAATGAGTTATTCATCATGTGCTTAAGATATTCTTTTAATCTTCAAATTGATCTCTGTCATGTTATCTCAAAATGAATTATAATAGATTGGTGAAGTTCCCAAATATGTCTCATAGGTTTGAAATAGTTCTCATATAACAAAAAAATATCGTATATTCTAATTGCTGAAGTATCACAGTTCTCAATCACAAAATCTTATAAATCATTAACGAAATTAAATGTTCAAGTTTTTAGAAGATATCTTGACTCAGTCAGAGTGTGTTAGTCGTCTATGTTCTTGTATACATGTATTTTCTCAAATATACATATATAATGTCAACTTATCAATCATCTAACATTTCAGTCATGTAATCTCAAAACAGATTTATCAAACTCTCAAAAGTTCTCACGTGTTCAAATCTCTATCTATTCTAATCTTCAGAATATTTCTCACGTTCATAGATTTGTAAAGAGTTCTCACACGTTCTAATTTAACATTTCTCAAATTGTTCTGATTTGTTCAATAATTTTCATTGCTAAAGTCTCTTGTTAGAGAGAAACCTCAAAACTGCTTAAAAATAAATAATCTTGAATATAGAGGTAATGGAATGTTCAAGTTCTCAAGATATTGACAGTGTAGTTTAGTTGTGTATGTTCCTGACTTCCTGCATTTTTATTTTATTTTTTCTCATTTCTATATCATTTGTTATTGCGTTATTCAATAATTTTCCAAACTCTTGGAAGTCTCAATCACTAGTTCTCAGATTAATAGAATGTTGCCTCGATCAGGGAGAATGTCAAAACGAATGTGCAAAATTAAAAACAAGTTCTACTAATTACGGACAGAATAATTACAGTATGAACGTTTTTAGCATCGAGAGAATCTATTCATCTTGGAAACAGTTTAGGAACCGCTTCACATTAGGCGAAAAACAACACGAATAAAAAACAATGAATTAAGTGAACAAGAATAAGACTCCAAATTATCTTAAGGACATTTTTCTGGTAAAAGTACAACACAAGAAACACTTTAAATTACCATATACCTATATGTCAAATCTTTAAAAATTCATCCGTACTAGCTGTTATAAATGAGTGGAATTCCCCTTCTGTTGAAATGAAATGTAGTGAATCTTTGGGAAGTTTTATGAATAGATTTAAGAAAAGAAAAGAAACTTCACATGTGGCAACCACCTGTAATTTGATGCTAATACAAAACAATTGTAAGGAATACATGTATCATTGATACTCTTAAATAAACAAAGCAATAAACAAATCATAACTATCGCACTAAAACCAACGGAAATTAATATCAATATGAACTACTCTCATTACAAAAAATTTGAAAATTAAGTTGGAACACGAAATCACCTCATTCAAACAATTTAAAATTGCCCATGGAAAATAGATCTTTATAGTTTAGATAATCAATATCTTAATATTAGTTTGCAAGAAAATGTACTGTACATAGAAAACAATTTCATACTCCGTGTACCACGGAGGGCTTTCAAAGGCCGACGCAGAAACCGCAGCTTCTAAGGCGCCGAATATCATGAGGGCCTACGCATGGACTTTCGTGTTTTTAGGGAAGTGCCTGTGGCCCATACTTTGTATGAATATGAATAAGCACTCAAATGTACGAAATGTACATGCAAAGGTTATTTTCGTCAGCTCTAGAAACTTTTCTTGATTATATTAAGAAGTCTTCATATTTCGCCCTTGCAGTTTTTCAATAATCAAATCCACCAGTCTGATTAAAACCAGCCCCCGGGCCCCCTTCTCCTATCGTCGTCGATAGGAGAAGGGGGGGGGGGGGAGCTGGTTTTAATCAGACTGCAAATCCACTATGTACAATTCTAATACTTTTATTCTAAGTCTATTCTTGTTTACTTACTCAGTTTCACTGACGAAACCATGTTGATTATCGTATTCAATTGCTGATCTAACCAGCTAAAATGTAACATCAATCTGGTGAATCATTCAGTGCATGAGCGGTATTCTTATGAAAATGAATCGAGGAATGTAACTTATCAGTAATTGGGGATTAACTGTTTACAATCATACATATTTAATTTTGATAATAAAAACAACTCAATTGTCTTGATATTATGCCTGCAAATTTCCGCCGCTAGGATCCCCGTGTATATACAGCGGCAGCATAAGACAGAGACTATAAATAGCCACCGTCTACAAAGGGAGATTATACCATACAAATAAAAAAGAATATACGATACAAATGTATGGAGCGTCAAATTAACATGAACTCAAATAATTGAAGATATCTTCAATTATTTGAAGAAATCATCAATTCATTTGATGCGCGCAACAATTGAATTAAAGATCTCTTAAAATAATTAATGATATCTTCAATTCTGAATTATTGCGCGCATTAAATGAATTGATGATACCATTAATTCTTCAGCTGAATTGATGCGCGCTTTAATGGAATTAATGATTTCTTCAAATGAATTAATGATATCAAACAATGGAATTGATGCGCGCTACTATTCAATTGAAGAGAGCAATAATTGATATAATGCGAGCATTAAATCAATTGATGAGAGCAATAATTGAATTGATGCGCGCATTAATTCATTTGATGAGAGCAATAATTGATTTAATGCGCGCATTAATTCAATTGAAGAGAGCAATAATTGAAGATATCTTCAATTATTTGAGTTTATGATAATTTGGCGCTCCATACAAATGAAGCGGATCAAATAAGCAACGTTGGACATGCCACATAACTATTCGCCACACCATCCATATGCGCTAGGCCTGTCCATTTCTCTACAGAGAACGGGTACACACCGTAGTCTGTTGTTTATCACTACTGGGTTTGTCAGGTTGTGTGTTATAACGTATCACTACTGTGTTTGTCAGGTTGTGTGTTATAACGTATCACTACTGGGTTTGTCAGGTTGTGTGTTATAACGTATCACTACTGGGTTTGTCAGGTTGTGTGTTATAACGTATCACTACTGTGTTTGTCAGGTTGTGTGTTATAACGTATCACTACTGGGTTTGTCAGGTTGTGTGTTATAACGTATCACTACTGGGTTTGTCAGGTTGTGTGTTATAACGTATCACTACTGTGTTTGTCAGGTTGTGCGTTATAACGTATCACTACTGGGTTTGTCAGGTTGTGTGTTATAACGTATCACTACTGGGTTTGTCAGGTTGTGTGTTATAATGTATCACTACTGGGTTTGTCAGGTTGTGCGTTATAACGTATCACTACTGGGTTTGTCAGGTTGTGCGTTTATCACTACTGGGTTTGTCAGGTTGTGTGTTATAACGTATCACTACTGGGTTTGTCAGGTTGTGTGTTATAACGTATCACTACTGGGTTTGTCAGGTTGTGTGTTATAACGTATCACTACTGGGTTTGTCAGGTTGTGCGTTATAACGTATCACTACTGGGTTTGTCAGGTTGTGCGTTATAACGTATCACTACTGGGTTTGTCTGGTTGTGCGTTATAACGTATCACTACTGGGTTTGGGGTGGGTGTAAGGGAAACCGTTTGTGAATTTGGTTGCCCATGTTCCCCCAGAAGACGAATGGCACGACAAAAACTTCAGAAAATGATGCAACCTTCTAAAATCTTAGAATATTTAGCAGACAAACTATGAGCAGTCATTAGATGATTAACAAGGATTGTAAAATCCTGACCAAATAAAGAACTATAGCACATTAACACTGAAACCGCAGAGGCTGAAATACGACCAATAATTTACTATTATACAATAACACTTAAACAACAGAGACTGAAATACGACCAATAATTTACTATTATACAATAACACTTAGACAACAGAAACTGAAATACGACCAATAATTTACTATTATACAATAACACTTAGACAGCAGAGACTGAAATACGACCAATAATTTACTATTATACAATAACACTTAGACAACAGAGACTGAAATACGACCGTAACATCACATGGTTTAACCCCCCATATGATAGTAACGTAAAAACAAACTTGGGTAAACAGTTTCTCAAAATTATAGATGAGTGTTTCCCGATAGGCCATGTTCTACGCCCGATTATCAACAGAAACACTATTAAAATATCATACAGTTGTATGCCATCCATGCAAAATGTAATTGACTCGCATAGCGTTTCAATCAAACAAGTGTGCCAGACCGGAGATACATGTAACAGGTGTAATTGCCGAAACAAAGATCAATGCCCGCTCAACGGTGAATGTCGCGCCCACGGAATTGTGTATTTAGCTAGAGTCAGAGCCGATAATGGACAAGAAGAGAGCTACGTGGGACTAGCAGACACCGAGTTCAAATTAAGATACGCCAACCACACTCATTCATTCCGTAATTCCACGAAAAAGAATACCACCGAGCTCAGCAAATTCATATGGACATTGAAAGACAAAAATATTGACTACAAAATCAAGTGGGAAATTTTAGGAAAAACATCATCATACTCAAACATTTCAAAAAAGTGCAACCTTTGTATTCTAGAGAAATTCTTTATAATATGTCATCCCGAAAAATCTTCATTGAATAAGCGTTCAGAACTTGTCAGCACTTGCCGTCATTCCCATAAATTTCTATTTACTCAATCCTGTGTGTAATCATGCTTAGCAACTATCCAGTATGTTTCTGTGTAACATATTCTCAGCCACGCGGATGTTTTTCGTTAGATGTCATTTTTCTCCCGACGAGTGAGGGGAAACCATCCCCTTACGAAACAGCCTGTAGAGAAATAAATGTTATGTGATTGAACTCCATCTGATCGTCAATTTATGTAGCTCCGTGAGGCCACGTCGAGCACTCTAGAAGATTATATCGGAGATTTATCCCACTATATATATATATATATATATATATATATATATATATATATGACCAACGACACGAACAACCAGATTGTCAAATCTGGTTGTTCATGTCGTTGGTCAATTTAGTGCTTTGTATAATTTTTTGTATTTGACCTTGTATCCATGTTGTGGATCCGACACTCTGAGGTATCGGGTGTTGTTGGAACTTCAGTGCTTTTATATATATATATATATATATATATATATATATATATGCACAAATAAATAACAACACTACAAATATATTATATTACACATAGCGTTTAGACTGTCTGTAAATAGAAACTGAACGTATAAATTCGTTACATGTAATAGAAAAATAATACAACCTGAATTTGACGTAGATAGCTTTAAAACTTCATTTATTATTTCGGATTTCACACATTTCGGTTGAGCATCGCTGAAGCGATATTATTTGTCGAAATGCACATCTGGTGCATCAAAATTGGTACCGTATAAGTTTTACATAGTGCAATTTTACAACCAATACTAGTAAAGAATTCTGTAATTATGATATTTTTAAGTATATACATGTAGTACAATGTAGTAAAACGCGACTCTAATCTCCTACACAATCTAAAGAACACAGAGTACATATTCTGTATTCTAATGCTTCTCCCTATTAATATTTCTATTATATAAGTGTATATCAAGTATACCACATCTTTAATAATTGTGCATGTAGATATCTTCCGATATTTTGGAAATTCCGAAAACAAATGTCTCCTACCCAATGCTTTATAATTACTTACATTTTACAGCTATTATATTAATATTGATAATGAACAAATCTATCGTTTAATTTTGATTTATCCATAACACTCATATCAGTTTTCATCAGGTCATTCCGATATCAGGACAGTTCACTTTTGATGTAGTATAAGTTTAAAATAACAAATAACCATATCATTGATTAATGATTTTTAAAAATATCATTTGACAAATGTATGTTTGTGAAAGAATTCAATATGAAAACAAACATAATCAAAGGAAGCTATGTGACAATAAAATAACACATCAGGACATTACTCATAACGCTCTGCAGTGTCATCAGGTCATTCCGATATCAGGACATTATACCCTTGGTTTATTTTAAACCTAAAATAATGAAAAATAACCAACAAATATTAAAAATAATAGTTGAATATCTTAAGATATATACCATCTCATAATCATAATTAATTTGGATGCATAAAACATCGTAAAAATGTATCTTTTTTTTTTTTTTTTTTTTTTTTTTTTTTTTTTAGAAATGTCTCATCAGGACATTACACTAATTATCAGGACATTACACCCCTCGGGTTTGAAAATGATGAATTATTTTGCATCAGAATGCATATATTTTTTAAAAATTAGTATCTTATGAAAGGAAAACTTATATTTAATTAGATCAAATCTTAAAATATCATATTTTTAAAAATGGTTTAGCGTAGATAGAATTATTGTCCATCAGGTCAATCAGGACATTACACTTATCAGGTTATTACACCGACCCAAATCTAGTTCTGCCGACTCTCGATGGTCCCGGATTGCGATGTTTTCAGTCTGATTAAAACCAGCCTCCCCTTCCCTCTATCGTCGTCAGTCTGATTAAAACCAGCCCCCCCCCCCCCTTCTCCTATCGTCGATAGGAGAAGGGGAGGGGGGGGGGGGCTGGTTTTAATCAGACTGGGATGTTTTATAGATGATATCAAAACCGGTGAACAGACTGACTTCATACTCCTCGGAAACAAGCTTTATGTCCAAATTGAATAAGTTTAAATTCTTAAACTTGAAATGTCGCCTACTCAAAAGCGGTAAAACTGTGTTGTACATACAACAATAGGCCCACAGCCCTTATCGGTCACCTGAATACTAGTGATCAAGTATCACTACATATACTTCCACCGGCTATGAAATCTAGAAAAACATTCCTGTTCTGAATATCTAAGCTAAATTCTAATGTTCAGCAACAGTATAAAACAAGATGTGTTCTTAAAACTTCACTGCCCTAAAAATGCATACACTGATGAAAAGCTTTAAATAATAAGTGTATTAACATTAAAACATCAAAATATATTAAATCTACTAATTTGGACTCATCCTGGGTTGTGAAATTCACCATTATTTGTACATCCTTTTCTGCTATTCCTAAGTGTGCGTTTAGATGTTATACAGTATCAGCAAACTTACACATAAATACTTTATATACTAAGTTTGGTCCCACCCTGGGGTCAAAACCCTTACTCTGGGGAAAATCAAATTTACAATCTTGGTAAAAGACTACATGCTCTATCCATTTAGTTTCAATTTAGTATCAAAAGCACTAAAGAAGATGTTATTTAAGTGTTTTACACATAAACACTATATAACAAGTTTGGCCCCGCCCTGGGGTCAGAACCCTTACCCCGGGGGTTATGAAATTTACAATTTTGGTAGAGGACTTCCTGCTCTACATCACTACGCATTTGGTTTGTTTATATGTGTGTAGTTCTTGAAAGGAAGATTTTAGAAGAAAAAATTATATTTGGGCAGTTTTTGCCCTGCCCCATAGGCCCCAGGGGTGCAGAAATCCTGAAATTTACAATTTATGTTCCCTTTGTTCCAAATATGTTTCATACCAAATTTGAAAAGGATTGGAATGATAGTTATCAAGAAGAAGTTAAAAATGTCTATTTTTCACACATTTAATAACTGACCATTTTGGCCCCACCCTGATACCAAAACACCTATCCCTGGAATAATCAAATGGACACTTTTGGTAAAGGACTACCTGTTCTTCCTAAATATCTATTTACTTTGAATTTAGTATCAAAAGCACTAAAGAAGATGTTATTTAAGTGTTTTACACATAAACACTATATAACAAGTTTGGCCCCGCCCTGGGGTCAGAACCCCTACCCAGGGGATCATGAAATTTACAATTTTGGTATAGAGGCCTTTCTACTCTACATGACTATGCATTTAGTTTGTCTTATATGTGTGTAGTTCTTGAAAGGAAGATTTTAGATTTTTTTGGGGGCAGTTTTTGCCCTGCCCCATAGGCCTCAGGGATGCAGGAATCCTGAAATTTACAATTTATGTTCTCTTTGTTCCAAATATGTTTCATACTAAATTTGAAAAGGATTGGAATGATAGTTATCAAGTAGAAGTTAAACATGTCTATAGTTCACACATTTAATAACTGACCATTTTGGCCCCACCCTGATACCAGAACCCCTACCCCTGGAATAATCAAATTTACAATTTTGGTAAACTTAGGACTACCTGTTCTTTCTAAATATCTATTTACTTTCAATTTAGTATCAATAGCATTAAAGGAGATGTTATTTAAGTGTTTTACATATAAACACTATATAACAAATTTAGCCCCGCCCTTTGGTCAGAACCCCTACCCTGGGGATCATGAAATTTACAATTCTGGTAGAGGCCTTCCTGCTCTACATCACCATGCATTTAGTTTTTCTTGCATGTGTATGGTTTTTGAGAAGAAGATTTTTGAAAATTTGTCAATTTTTGGCAGTTTTTGCCCCGCCCTAGGCCCCCAGGGGTACTGGAGTCATGAAATTTACAATTTATGTCCCCTTGTCCGAATGATGCTTCAAACCAAATTTGAAAAAAAATTGGACAGGTAGTTATTAAGAAGTTAAAAATGTTCAATTGTTAACGCACGACGGACGACGACGGACGGAAACCAATTGCAAAAATCAAAAAACCGAAAACGGACACTTTTCATTCAATATATAATTTGATAAAGATACTTTAAAAAAACTTTTGAACCCCCCCCCCCCAAAAAAAAACCCCAACAAAAAACAAAACCAAATAAAAAAACAAACAAACAAAAATCCGATGTTCAATTAATGTTTATTGTCAACTAGAAACGAAAAAAAAAAAAATAAATGAAAAACAACATCCCAACCCCCCATACCCGCGATGTTGAATTAATATTTATTGTCAACTAGAAAAAAAAATGAAAAACAAAACAAAACAAAAAAACCGACTCCCCCCCCAAAAAAAACCAACAACAACAAAAACCCCGATGTTGAATTAATCTTTATTGTCAACTAAAAGTACATGTATTTCTTTCTATTTCAGTTTTAATGATTCCAAAACATATGTTTAAATATATATGTGTACTGCCGACTCCCGATGGTCCTGGATTGCGATCGATGATTTATAGATAATATCAAAACTGGCGAACAGAATATATTCTTCTCGTGAACAATCTTAATGTCTAAATTGATCCACACAATAAAAAACCCCAATAATGATAAATATAAATTCTGAAACTTGAAATGTCGCCTACTCAAAAGTGGTCATTTATAACCAATTTTTCACTTCGGATGAAAGTGAAAACCTTTACATAGCAAATTAGTTTAATTACCATCTAATGCAAGGCCAGCCACAATGCCTTAGCCCTATCAATTTAAAACAAAAATTCTAGGTGTGAATAAAAAATTTCCGGAGGGTGTGTGTTAATGGGGGGGGGGGGGGGGGGGTATGGGGGCAAGTCAATAAAAAAAGAAAGAAGATATTTCAAATTTCCAAAGGAGTGTTCTAATATTTAAGACAAAATTTATTATTAACAAAATTTCTTTCTTCAAAATATTATATATTTGTATCTAAAATCGAATATTTTTATTATATTTTCTAAAATTGGGTTTGAATTTTCTTTGTTCCCCAGCAAAACAATATCTAATAAGAATTTTAAAGGACCAATTTTACAATTTCACAAAGACAAATCAATTTATTTTGATTTTCTAATGATTAAAATTTACAAAATTAAAGCTGTGAGTTTTCAGGTCGTATGGGGCTTTAATGAATATTTGAAGGTATGTTTGGACGCAAGTATAGTAAGAAAATATGTTAATAATTTTTTGATATTCATGAGACAGAATTTATGAGACAGCAACACAAGAATACAACGATATCAGGCCTCAACCGTGCGCAGTTTTTTGTGCGCCGTAAATCGAAGATTTTTATAAGAGGTGGATCTGTAGCTCTCTGTTCCGTCACAATATTTTTTCAGAGAGCTACAATTCTGCAGCTAGGGTAAACGTACTGACTCCAGGGCGGGACCAAATTTGATATATATATCTATATAATGTTTCCATATGTAGATGTAAACGATTTTTGAATGTCTTTTAAAATGATATTGATAGCATAGATATTCTTTAATGCTATGCCGTGGGCCTCTTGTTAGTTAAATATTTTAGATGAAATAATTCCAATTCCATCCCCGCCAAGTTCTGTTTTTATATGTCAGTATTGAAAAAAGTCAACGGGGACGGGGACCAGACTGATGGCTGTCATAACGTACTAGGATTACTTTTCAATATCTACGTCGAATATTCGTGTTTATTATAAATGAAGACCGAATACGTCCTTCATATTAGATAGAATGAATAGATATAAAAATCAACGGGGTTCGAATTGACTGCTACGTAACATGGCTATCTTTAAAAACGAAATCATTTGAAGTTGCGACTTTTCCGTTCACATGGGGATTTGATAAATGTTTGGACAAAAATATACAATGTACTAGGAATTGTTTGATATCGTAAATTGTAAATGGAAGGTTTTTATAAGGGGTGGATCTGTAGCTCTCTGGTATGACCAAATATTTTCCAAGAGAGCTACAGATCTGCAATAGTGCAGATGCACATGTAATTCCAAATTGTCGGTACGCTTAGCACGCACTGTGTTGTATCTGTGTTTAATTGAATAAAGCTGTATAACAACTTCACATTTTATGATAAAAGAAAACGCAAACCTCCTGCATAATAAACTTACATGTACATTCGATTTATCAAGTTGCGATGACTTTTTGTAAAGTTTGAACATGAATCAATGTATCGTGCGAGTTAAGATTTTACATCTACAATGTATGTTTGTATGTAAAAAATGAAAGGAATTGTTTTTATTTATTGATAATTGTCAGGTAAATGAAAGAAGTTCAGGTGGTTTAAAACCTACCAGGCTTTAATAATTAATAATAATATTGTAACGTACAGTGATTTGAACACGCTCATCGTTGCTTAGAGAAATACTACCATACCACTAGAAACGCTTCATTCAGCGGGATAGGGGTTGTAAATGTTACTAGGCGACTCTAAGAAGTTTGGATTTCAGGGGTGGGTCAACAAAATTCAACATGGAATAAGATTCCAACGGAAGACAGTACGTTTATCATCTCTTGAGAAGGAGGATGATTGCAGATCCTAAAATGACACTAAATTACAATTCGCTTTGGTAATTTTTTTTCAACTGACAGGGGCGTGGTGGGCACTCGTCTAACCTCCTACAAAACCACACCTGTGAAATGGAGGCATGATTTCAGCTTAAATATAAAACGAGGTTCAGAATAAATTCCAAATTATTTTTTCAGATGAAATTTAAAAGAAATTCAAAAGCAGTTTACCGTAAGATGATTCAGAAGTACTGTATTCAGTACTGTTACTATATCTTTATTTTATAGTTTTATATCAACAAAAGTTTCAAGGAATAGTTTCAAGGTCACTGCGGATTCCCACAACTGAAATCACATAGGTACACCTCCGCATTCCAACTCATTCTTATCGAGAAATTCATTGTAATACATGTTGAATAGGGTTTGTAAGAATTAATGGACCTCTTCCCTTTTTTATTCAAAACTTTCTGTTCTAATTCATTACTATGTAACGCATAAAATTCCATTTATCAAGTCTATGTATACGTGTATTACTATCAAATTACAATGGACCAAACATGAGGATTAAAGTTTAATCATATTTTAGCAAAAATTAAAAATGCAAATTGTTCAATTTTCGCTGCAATTCGTCAGATCAGCAATGCGTGTTCATGTGTAAGCCTATTTTCCTTGTGCTCTTCCTTGTAGTCGTGGATAATCCTGTAAATTAAGAAAACTTTAAATAATTTTCTGAATAATCTAGACACCACTATGAAGCTGATATTTATAATTTTTCGTACTATTTCACAGATGAGCACCTGCATCTTTCTTATTCATGACAATATTGAAATACAAAGTAAACAACATATTGCTATTTATAAGTCACATGTATGCTGATATACAAAGTAAAGAAATTATTCATCTTTGTAAGCCACCACAATGTTCATACACAAAACAAACGACAATTGTGGACACCACGTGCCCATGATGTTCAACGACAAAGTTAAGTTGTTAGTTTGCAGTTGTTATCTATTTTCAATAAAATATTTAAATACGAAGTAGATGTGGTGGACTCTGTGGTATCTCTTTTTTCGAGTTGACAGGGATATATCGAATCGACATATGAATGGAAATGATTATTGTTAATAAATAAAACGTTGCTGATGTTTCTAAATATCCAGTTGAAGGCCACAATAAGATATTATTTCTTCTCATATAGAAGTTTTTCAATGAATTCTGTCTCATAGTTATAAAAACAGGTCAGTTAACAAAGGAGCACAATTCGTGCCCATGAGAATTCCACAGGAAGTCTTGATCACTGAGGACTACGAATATATTATAGATGAAGAACTCTATCATATTTTTAATGCCACCCTCATGGTGCTTTTGCTTTGAATCAGAGTGGTAACACTCATTTTCCCAACCCATTATTTGACGAAAAGTACAATTAAAAATGTGTTCTCAATAATATAAAAGAAACTAACCCTTGTTTTTGTCATACATATGATACAACAGTTCAATATCAGCATAATAAAGAATTTGGTACCGTAAGCTATTATATACTTTGTTTGCTGATATTGTTTATGTGAACCTCAGGACAGAAACGACAAACACCCCTCTCCTTTTTCTGGTGTAAGGGGAGTAACTAGTAACAGGTAGGCAAATAATCTAAAATGATAAGATTGAGCAGGAAAAAAAAACTTGACTCATGTTAGTTGAGCTTCTATCCCTGACTTGAATTTCTCCAGTTTCGGTATTTTGAGTAAGAGCTGATACATCCATAAAGTCACCATCGGTGATACTTCTATCCACTTTCCCTCGATTGTAGGTAGGGGTTTCAAATGCAAGGTGTTGAATATAACACAGTAGATGATGATAAGAGGCAGTGTTACTAATATTTAATCATGAATGAAAAGTTAAGATAAATTAGAATACAAGTATTCAAAAATGTATATCAATTACATGAAAGGTAAAGATAAGGAACAGTGATCAATCTCATAACTCCTATAAGCAATACAAAATAGATACTTGAGCAAACACGGACTCCTGGACACACAGTGTGATATCAGGTGCCTAGGATGAGTAAGCATCCCTTGCCGACCGGTCACATCCACCAGGAGCTCTATATCTTAATCAGGTAAACGGAGTTATCCGTAGTCAAAATCAGTGTGCCAAGAACGGTCTAACAATCGGTATGAAACACGTCAGACAGATATTTCTATCTACACATCTGTCAAGATATCTGTGATGAAATATCAATATTTTATAAACAGAAAAGATAATTTCCATCACATTGACAGTATCAATCACTGCATTCTAAATTCTTTACTTTTTGCCTTCCCATCAGCATTAACCTCACTACATTGTTCCACAATACGTGGATTGTATTGTTACAAAAGACAACATGCATAATTATTCTTACCATTTTGACTCAGTGACCCCGGGGATAGCAGTGGACGTCACATTCTATACGACTCACAACATCGTTTATCATACATGTATATATAAGTACTCCGTCATCGGCAGAAGTAGGTGTGTCATTGCTCAACAACTCCCCACAATTAACAATTAGGTCAAAGTCCGGTTTAAACGTATGATGATATTCATCACACAATAGGTGTGTGCATTTAATGTTGTAGTAGTTCATCCTTAGCGCCAAGTATAGAGTCAATATAGTGGTAGCGCCAGGTACAGTTATTCCATAGAGCCAGCTATTGTAGTGGTAGCGCTTCCATGTGCCTGTAGGAGTAACTGTATATACACGGGAATACTAGCAGTGATTTTGCTGATAGAAAATCAAAAATTGTACATGTATGATTGTAAGCAATTTTGAAGGCTTATCAATGACTTTCTGTTGTGTACACGAAGGCACTCCCCAATACGCCAGTTTCGAGATACGAACTCTTCTGTGTAAGAGGTGCATTTAGTGTAACTTTGAATGACTTAAGTGGGACAGAGTGGACCTAGAGTCAACGAGGTAGACGATGAAATGTATTAAAAGCGGCTTCTCTTTTGATATGTAAATGTAGGAAATACAAAATAACATCGAAAGAAATGTTTTACTAAAGTGGAAACATAAAAACAATGTCATATTTGCAAGTAATATCTTGGATATGGTATTATTGACCAACGAAATAACGTGATATGATAAGAATTATATGTATCTAATTACTCCCTAAATACTTATAACTTACTTAGTTTGTGTATCAGTCAAATTCGGGTGATCTAACAGTGTATGAAAAACTCACAGAGTACATTCACTTACGCAGTGGTGAATATTAGTCCCACTCCCGCGTGTAAACAAATTGTTTCGCGCCTCACTATATACGAGAGTTCTCCAAAGAGAAATAACTCGGGTGTATCTCGAAACCGGCGTATTACTGACCTTGTGGTGCATTCCTTGATTCATAAGATACATGTATCAGCGGTGTAAAGAATAAATAATGAGAAGTTGAGATTTTTTTAATTGGATACCAAATTGCACATTTTCTGATAACTTTTATTTTCATATCAATATTGTATGTTATATGAATTCAGATTGATATTCTCTGAACACGCTCTGTATAAGAAGAGTGATTCTAAACTATTTTCAATTATATGCCAGTATAGTGAAATACTTTCGGTTATTGATTGTATATATGAGATATCTACCTTATTCGGAAACTTCAGTGATCCCCCGATATATCCCCCCCCCCCCCGTTATAATGCCACCCCTGCATATCGCCAAAAAAGTTCAAAGTCCCGTTTCCTCGCTATGCAAAACCCCGTTATATCGCCATCCCCGTATACCGCCATCCGTCTACCTATTTTCAGGTACGATTTGGTCAATTACCGTTATAATCGCCCTCACTAATTATTGCCAATCAACGGCAGGAAATATTTCAGAGAGCAGGCTTAACCAATTATCCGCCGTTAGTCCTCCAGGTATCAAAGTTTGGAGCAGATAGTAAGTTACATAAACGATAATCATCTGAGTTCGATTATGCAGTATTGTTTTTGAAATCTGAGCATGGCGGACACACCGAAATCTAATAACACATTGATGTAGTAAATAAAATGTGTTTGATTTCTTATGACAGCTGTACACACACACCCCTCTCGCGATATAATGTCACCCCGTTATAATGCCAAAATTGCCGAGGTACAGATGTTGGCGTTATAACGGGGGATCACTACATGTATATTATTATTCGGCAATATTAGTATTCGACACCCAACAGATGATTTTAAACTTGATATTCAAGTTTACTACCTACGAATCTTTAAAGATTTCGTTTAAATCTGTCTTTTTAGAAAATGCGTATCGCAAAGTCATATGAGGCAATACGTTTACCGGATTGGTCAAAAAGATGTAAATATATTCGATACGGATGTATATTTAATTGCTGTTATAAAATTTAGAAATTCATTTCAAAATTAAGGATTATCTACCTCACGCATAGCTCTTATTCTTAAACGAATTTGAATCCACTTTTTTAGCACACTGTTTTCCCCTATAATAGCTCTAAAATTTCATTGTTATTTCGGATTTCAAACATTTCGGTTGAGCATCACTGAAGAGAAATTATTTGTCGAAATGCGCATCTGGTGCATCAAAATTGGTACCGTATATGTTTTGCATTAACGATAAACTTTCTTACATCTGCCCACTGTTAAACAACCATTAATCAGTGCATGAGATGTAACTTAAAATAAACAAATTAGCCCAGTTTATCTATGAACATGCGTAAAGGACGAATGTAAATGCTCAGTTTGCATTGTGTATGTTGTCGCCTAGATTTCTAGAGACACCATTAGTTGCCCACTGTAAAATTGCAAAAAACCCTGGTTACTTTTGGGTGAGATTCTTTTTATTTCAACAATAACTATCAATGATTAATTCTAGTATCCCAAATAATTATCCTCTTTATTATAGAAATATGTCCAAATACATTAAAATATACTACTCAAAATTTGATAAGGATCATAGATACTTTTATGTTTAAAAAATAAATAACTGCATAACTGGCAATATTGTGTCCAAGTGAAATCAAAAACGTCTTCAACAAACTTGCACGTGCATTTCATGCCATGGGAAATGCGTTTCTCATCACAGTTTATGCTTTTGCTACCATTGCACGATTTTCACTCAGGCATCGGTGTCTTGTTTGTAAGAAATCAGTAGTTGCAGTGGACGTACGGTGGAAGGCGGCATGGCCCTGGACCCAATTAGGGCTTCAAAATAGTCCCCTGCTTTTCATTATCCCTTGTAGATCCGCCACTGCTATATGCAAAATATCTTTAATTCAGCCATCCCAAACTTAATTAATTATATAAACTGCCTTATGATGTCCAGATCCAGATTTTTTATCTGGGAAAGGGGGATGTTATGACGTACACTAGGGATCCATTATTTGGTATTTAATTCTAATTTGTTTGGAGGTTGGGGTGGGAATCCATTCCTAAGCCTGAATCTCACCCAATCATACTTTTTTCTACTCCGAAGTTTATTTCTCAAACAGCTCTGTCTGGTGGTAATTTAAGAGCACAAATAAATCTAGCTGCAATAATGTAGCCCTCTCTGATTATTTTTTTTTTTTTTTTTTTTTTTTTTTTTTTTTGATTTTTTTTAGGGAGAGGGCTACAACTCCTTAGGATCTCCGTAATGGTGCAAATGCGGGAGTGATTCACTCCCGCAACATTTGCGCTAATTCTAAACATTTCCTGACTTTCTTTACGTAAATAAAATGATATTCTATGTTTTTTAGTCAATATATAAATTTACAACCTTCAATTTTAGATTTGTGAGGCTCTATTCTACCGTTTTCAACAATTTCGATAAATTCCAATTCCTCGATTCATATTTGTGCGCCATGTTTGATGTACTGAAGTTTCAACTTCCGATTGTCAAGTCATTTGCATATGCCATATAAGGTAGTATTTACATCAATGGACAAGTATGGAGGCGAAAGCTATTTCGTCGGTATTGAAAAGGTTTGAATTTAATATCAAGTTAAAAACCGAACAGCAAAGTGTAAATTCTTTCTGCAACAATATGATTTTCCTTTCTTTGTCGAAGTGGCTCGAGTAACTACATTTTCGCGCTGATTGTCAATGTTTAGGTTTTTCATTAGATCCACCTACGAGATCTCGCGATAACAAGCATGGCGGAGCAGACGAAGAATTTTGCATGCTGTACATTATATTTAATGAAAAACACCTTTATTAGACATGACCGAGCACAAAGTTGGTACTTCTTTTGGTGTAAACAACATTTGGGACTAATACACAGAGTTTATTATCGGTTATTCATAAAATTGTTTTGCACCATTACGGAGTAGCCTGGTACCCGAGGCCTTCCGATGTTCATTAAAAACTAATGTGATAAATACTGCTCATGCAATAAATATTATTCTAAATACACGAGACATCGGGCATCAAACGCTTTTCCAATACAGTATATGTAGAGAATGTTATACGTTTGAGAGAAATACAAATAAGAGGAATACTGCATCAAAGTATAACAATGCAACAATGAAACTGTGGATGAGAGGTACCATTGTTGGGTGTCTTCTGGAGAAGATTAACATGGATAAACATGACTCTTAAGAATTAATGGTGAATGTATTGACACTCAAAACCCAGAATGCATAATATACAATAATATTCTTAGTGAACCTGAGAGTACTTTGTGCATGAGAAGACATTTTGAATGCAAATCTAAGTAACCATAAGTCGTTATCCTCATCATATATTCAACAGTTAGAATTTTCATTTCAAGTTATGATCAATTTAGAATTTCACCCCTGGAACAACTGCCTATGGATGTACTACAGCAAAACAACCAGCATAATTTTCTACTTCAAACTCTGTATTGTAAGCAAGTACTTCAGTTATCTATAGTACATTCTCAGACATTATGTAAGCAGGCAGTTTAAAAATAAACCAAACACCCGGCCCATATGGCCTAAATACTACGTTGAACACAAAACCTAATACAATTGATAAATCAGCATAGAATACAAAGTATTTCCAAAACTATCATCACGTCCTCATTAATATGTTAACGTCTAATTTCTACAAATGACTAAGATTTGTAAATTTCATGAAATATGAATACTGAATGAAGTATCCTTGCTGGGGTTAAGTGATAGATAACAATTCTATAGCACTGAAGGCAAGTCACAGTCAAAACATTAATATTTCAAATTAGATAAGTCTTCACATTACTAGCTATATCTTTAAGCAGGTCATCTCAGATATATGCCCATCTTAGATGTGAATTTTTATCATAATACAAGATGGCACATCTCATTAAATTCTGCAATAAGCAGCGATTTTTCAAATGAAAAGAATAAAATTTGAATAATTGAAGTCTATGCATTTAGATCGTCTTCGTTTGCTCAAGCATGAATCTGTCCTCTGGAACGTCCAACGTTTTGGATAAACACCCACGAGATTTGTGTACTAATGTCAATACCATCTTGATTTTTGTAGATACAGGATCTATAATAAACCTTGTAACATGCATGCTTTCTTTTGTTAAATGTGTGGGTTATCTGTACATAACCCACATTTTCTTCAACCCCCGCCCACATTCTCGAAAAAAAAAAAACAACAACACCCCCACAACATCACTGTCCACTGTATGAAGTTCCTCCAGATCAAAATTGCACATATCAAACACGGATAACTGACTCAGACTAAGTTCTCCAAAATACATTATAGATATTCGCACTGAATCTCACTTAAACCTTGATACAAGATAATATCGTTAATGGTCTCGTCCCAAAGACTTTCTATTTCGATATTCTTATTCAAGTCGAGAAGCACGTGTACGTAGAAATACGGGTATCATTTATAAAGTGTTTTTAAAAGACCCAGTTACGTGATAAGAACGCGTTTGAGAGATAAACCTGTTTAGCGGACAGAGTGAATCAGACTTGTGTTTCTTTTATGGTTTCGCATCTTACAATTCTTAATTTTTTACACTTTTATGTTTCACCATTTTTAAAAGCCAATTTAGTCAAAATATGTATTAGAATGAAAGATATCAAATAGAATTTTCAAAAGAGTAACCACTATCATCAGTTGAATATATTGCTAAATTTTTAAACAGAAAAATGCACGAATATGGGTTCTTAGAATTTTATTTGAATTTTTAAATTTCAATTGTTTAAAGCCAATACCGGTACTAAAAGTCGGAGAATGCCTAAATGTTAAAATATCAAAACCAACATTCCAAACATTTATATGCACTTTAAAACGGCCTTTTAAAAACAATAAATAAACATACATTTTTCGGTGATAGAAAGTCATTATGATAGAAATATAATATTAAAACAAGCACCACCATACACTGTACATCGTTGCACTTTTACATTTACTGCGGGTGGTCGCAATAATTATGTAAATTAAACGCAGTGCTAATCGGAATCAGGAGAATACATGGGGGCGATTTCAAGGTAACAATATAAAATGAACATCACCTTCGCACAAACTAGATATGATAAATGCAGAGTGATTTGATATGAAAAAGAAATAGTATATGATTATATGATAAGCATTTGACAAGAAACTTTTCATATACACTGCTTATCACTTGATAACGGTAGTAAATAACGACATACTATTATGACACTTACCCTTACCAAAATCTAAAGTTTGCTGCAAATTTGCCGCAAGTTTACTGCAAGTTTGCGGCAAACAAATCAGTGTGCCAGAGCTGTTTGTCAGAAGTGTGCAGCTAATGCCGCTAGCGGCATACAGTGTGCCACTAGTGGCACAGTGTGCCAGAAGTGCACCACAACTTTTCCTAAATGAAACAGTGTGCCAGAAGTGCACCACAACTTTTTCTTTGGTATTCAGAATCAAAACTGTGTGCCAGAAGTGCACCACAACTTTTTCTTTGGTTTTCAGAATCGTGTGCCAGAAGTTCACAACTTTTTTGTTAAAATTTTAGAACTGAAACAGTAAGGGTACCAAAGTTCACGACTTTTTCTTGAATATTTAGAATAAAAGAGCCATTTCAATATATCCATCACAACATTTTCTATAATAGAACATATGCAACATTTCTCGCACCCCCTTCCATTGATCTTCTTGTCTTAATGGGAGTTAGCGGTCATTTTGTCACCAAATATTGAATTCAATTAAAGTTGCCCTATAATAGATATTATATATTAAAGTAATA